>NW_019725839.1:0-85543 GCF_002891405.2 Cryptotermes secundus | reverse complement strand
GGGACAGGCCAGGATGATGTGCCATGTGCATGATTGTTGCAGCCAGCATTGTAAGAGGTTTTGGAGGGATCGCAGAAATGACGTGAATCAGGCAGGCAGACAGCTTGTTAGTATTTCTAGTTACACAGTGTTGCCAAGTTTTGGTTTCATCAGTAAAGTGATTAATTCAGGGGTTCCTTCAAGTGAATTTTTCTGTATAACTTTTCCAGAGAATTTTTTTTTTTTATAATGACTTTTCAGAGAAGAGAATAACAATGCACTTGAAGACGTGGCCATCTGTCCAGTGATTGCTACAGAGGGGGCCAAACCCCATTTTATTTCCACCCTCCCTCACCTCTCAGGCAAACCTGGATGCAGGCGTTGGCTACCAGTTCTTGGTTATGTTGTATCACTCCAGTTCCTCTGTCAGGTGTAGTACTGTAAGGGAACTGCAGACACTGCTCTGAACTCAGGGGGTCCTGTCCCCTGTATGCTAACAATATGGCAATGAAGGTACATAGACTGAAACAGAAGTAAATTGTCATGTTATTGATAACTGAAGTATGTCACTTAGGCAAATCAGTTGAAGGTGTCCACTGTGAGGTATCAGTGTTATGCATCTTTAAGGAGTCCTCATTTGTTAATGAATCCTGTCCCTCCATATATATGCAATTGTGGTAGTGCAACATTAATTCAAAACTGTGGATGGCTGCCACGGTTAGTGGATTATGTTTGAGAGAGAGACTTGTACAATTGCTGTGCATGTGGCAATACTGTTCTGCCATTTCATTTCTCATTTTCTACATTGTGCTGTGGAATGTGGTTCGCGTACTGCACATATGCAGGCCTGCCAGCATAATTCAAAGATCTTGCAGCCATACCAACATGTGTTTCTTTTTAAATTGAAGTGTGCATTTTAAAGTTAGGCGAATGTTGCTTTCTGACTGTAGTGCTTATAGTGGACAGAGGGGTGTGTAGTGTCTGTGAATCGCAGCGCATAGGGGTGAGGAGGACTTCGCTTTCAGCTTCAAGGCAGTGGTGGTGGTGGTGGTGGTGGCAGACATCCATTTGTCATTCCATCGGAGGGAACAAAAGACATCGCTACCAACCGTTGTGGAAAGTAACTAGGTACTTAGTACAAATATTAAATCTACAGCTTTCTATTCTATTTTGGATCTGTAGTTAGGATCCAATCATAACTTTGAGATCTGAAGCTCTTACAGCTGGGACTATGAAGAGTTTTATTTTCTTGGACTTGACGTCTTGTAGTCTGGTATATTTACTTAAGTTCTGGAGGAATTTAATGCTCCATTTTTGGGGTAGAAGAGCAGAGTTTGGAAATGACTCTTCTATCCTGAAGCATCAGTAAGGACGTACCAGACTACATGGCATCACATACCAAAAACAGTAATACTCACACTCTGTACTTTATATTGCTGGTAACTGCTGAATAGGTTCTGTTGGTAACAGTGCTATAGAATGGCAGTCACTAATGTCAATTTTTGGCAAGTCATGCAGGGCTGCCAACTGTTGTGCAACTCTGTTACACTGAACAAGATGATGAATTAACCCCCCTGAGGTCCTTATAACAAGTGTTAAAGCAGTCATTATGGAATAGAGAAAATTACAACATTGTGAGGCTTCTATGAATTATTGGTATGTGCACACATACACACATATAATTCGCTCCACATTTGAACAGCATGAGAGCATTAGATATTTGTGGACATATATCTTAAGTAGCTCAGTTAGTATACTGACTAAGCTATGGGCTGGATGACTGAGGAATTGGGGTTTGATTCCAGTGGAGGCATGAGATTCCTGTCATCTTCTCAGTAATGTCCCCCCAGGATGAGGAGCCCAGTGTGTGAAGCTAACCACTCACCTCTGTCAAGTGCTGAGGTCATCATGCATATAGGGATCTGGTCACTCAAATATGTCAAGTGCTGAGGTCATCATGCATATAGGGATCTGGTCACTCACCTCTGTCAGTCATCCAGTAAGAAGGAAAACTACATCAGATTCTCTAATGTTATAAATTTGAGCATATTTATTAGATACATCACCCAAGTTCCATAAAAGTAACCTAAGTGACTCCCTGTGTAACCATTCTGGTTACAGAAACCACCTTAAAATTAAAGCCTCACACAATTCATTCACCCACATCACAGCAAAATGTTGAAGATGTCAGTGGTGCCAACAGTGTGGTGTCCTGCAGTCTGGCTTGTAATCATCCAATAAATTCAATCAAAATTGTAGAGTATGATTTAATCAAAAGGAAGCCGCAGATGTTGAACGGTCAGAAGAGTCATGTTCCTTCCCTGGCAATCCACCCATCTTGTTTGTTCTCTGTAGAGTTCAGCTACATTTTTCACATTAATTTATTTTGAAAGCAGGCCTGAAATCTTTGAAACAATTATGTGAAATTTTTAATTCAGTTTCTGTAAACAAGAGTCATGTATGAATATGAAATGATAAAAAAAGTACAGGCCTGTATAATATGCTAAATTATCTTCCCAGTTTGGTGAATATGTGTTACAGTTCAAATGCAGATTTCTGTTTCAGTTAAATAACGTTTAAAATTTATATCACTGAACAAGTTTGATTAAACAGTGATGCTTTTGACTTGTATTCAAGACGTGCCAAGTTTGAATCTCATCTGGGGCACTGACTGACTTACAGGCTTTTCATGGCTTTTCTCAGTCCCCCCAGGCAAATGCTAGGATAGTACCTCAGATTAGACCATGACTTCTTGCTTCTGCAACCATTCCACATTACTGTGCTACTGTTCGGTGTGGCGGGGCGTCCACTGGGTGAGTTGCTGCATTACATGTGGCACTTGAAAATCCTGAGAATAGAATTTTGGTTTTCCCAAGATTTCTCTTATTTTCCTTAGTCCTACTATGCAAATGCAAGTCTACTCTATTTCAAGCTTTATAACTAGTACCAAAAAAACATGCAACATCAGCTCAGCCTTACAATGCTTGATGCATTGTTTCATGTATCAAACTCAAAAAACAGAAGGAATTGCAGAACTCGTTCCCAATCTGTATGTTTGTAATTTTTTCATGAGCTGTTGATCAATATGCAAATCATCTTTGTGTACGTCTGACCGTTCACATGTGACATTCCACAGTGAAACATTCCGGGGCCTTGAGGAAAGCATAACATAGCTACGAATGTTTTTACATATTATAGAATTTGCTGCTTAGATTGTAGCTTCTTCATTGTGCATTTTTATTTTTGTTATTTACAGAACTATGGTAAAAAAAGGGCAAATATTTATTTTACTGTCTACTCACATTTTATAGAGTTGTTTTTTCACTGACACTGTCTGTTTTGTAATAGGGCTCACTCTTGTCTGTATTATAATACCTGTGTACATTGCTATGTAAAAAAAGTAGACTTTTTCACATCTAAAATTCTCTTTATTTATAACCCTTCAATCATCCATTGAGAATGCCTTGGATTAATGTTTTAGACGATATACTTCTCGGTTTTAGAGTGAAACTTCACTTACTCCTCATGAATAACCTACTTTTTATCTCGAAACAAAGGTCAGACAGAGACCTCTTCATTTTAAATGAACTTTATTTATTCAATGCATGAAGAAAGTTGTGAGGAAGTTTTTAGGCCTTCTTGACGTATGTTTGAAAACATATATCCATCCCCACACCGTCCAGAAGCATGGCTTTAGATGACAGAGAAGTGTTTCTTCATATTGTATTGTGGAATGTGAGGCTGTCCAGTCTGGTAGGGTTATTGACATTTTGGAAGAATGTACTACCTCCATCTTCAGGGTACAAGTAACAAGACAGAATTATTTAATTTAATACAACCACAAGAACTGTCACATTTTATGTTAGATGAAGTGTAGCATAAAATTATCCATGTTGAGGGGGAAGGGTACAGGATTTATAAAAAGAAAACACTGTTAACGTTAAGTTTTGGCTGTGAGCAGGATCACTGAATATAGGAACTGGGGATGCAAATATAGTGTGTCCCTCTTCTTTATTTTGACTTTGCAGAAGGGGTGGATTGAGGAGAAAATATGTGCTTTATTTTCTTCTATATACCTTTTGAAACATTTTCCCCTGTGATAAGTATTTAGCGAGATACAACTTAATATTTTTATGTGAAGTAGTTCTTGAGCATCTTATTTCATGAAAAACCAATCCAGTTGTACTGAAGTTGTTGCATGTGGGCAGGCTGAGCAAACTTAGTAGGTGACATTCCCTGAGTTGTGAACATGTCAAAATAAATGGGCATGGATAAGATGCAAACCAGGTAATCAGAACATACTGAGCTTGTCTGCTTTAGGAGTATGTGTGGGATCTGGCATTAATATATATACCAGATATATGCAAGATATGCACAAAAATCTATCTTTTATATTACATGAGAAATGGTTAGGTAGACATAAAAACCACACCCATACCTGAAAAAAGGAACCTTTTGTGTGATTTCATGCAATTCTTGTGTATGGTCTGAATGAACATACTTTCATGAAGTGCATGTATTGTCCCCCCCCCCCAAGTCAACATTGTCCTTTCAGAGAGAAATTCTTAATTATTATTTTTGATTACATAAATTAGAATTTTTATTGAAAATCTCCGTTTGGTCACTACGGAATGACCTGAAAGGCCATTAGGAGCAGTGAACAGTTTCAATGAATCTAGTAGCTGCACAATTCTAAACTGTAAACAACTTATGCATTTTGCATCATATAATGTTAGTATATTATTACTATTTATTTACAATATTTTTTTCCAGCTTGGCTTAGCATTTATATGACCACTCCAAAGAGTTTCCATAACAAAATATCCACCACACATTATTCGGTTATATATACTACACATCCAAAACACTATTCTTCTGTCTTGAACTTCCCACTGTAATAGGGCATATACTGAAGTACCGCCTTCCAGTCCGTAAAATACAGCAATCCTAGACCCCCTGCTGCTCCAAATGTTGCCAAAGAGGGTAGCCTGTAATTAATGGTGTTTTATAAAATAACAGCGTTCCCTAGTACATAAAATATCAATTTAATTTGGTTTCCTAGGATACTTACCAACGAGTGGCTAATTCGATATGTCTTTTGCCTATCTGCCGAAGTATAGACATGATTATTATGCTGCTAGTTGCAATTCACCTAAGGCAATTTAGTCCTTCCAACTCTGTATTTTTACTTTGACCGTAGCCTTCCGGCGCTTCCGGCTCCGACCCTACTCACTGCACTACCAATATTACGGGCCAAAATATAGGTCAGAACGGTCAGAACTGCGACAACTGCGACAGTCATTTTATGTTATAATGCGATCAGAACAAGGAAGAGAGAAATTCTTGCAGGCAGACAACCGTTAAAATAGAATTTCTCATCATGTATTCTGCAATATTGTAATACTAATTTACGTTTGTCATGTAGCGGAATGTGTGAAAAGTAACATAGCCGTTGATTTTCCACAGGTTTATTTAAGAAGTTACAAAACGCTGCACACCCCTGCTTATGTTCAGCGAATCTACGGCAGATACAAGCGGAAGATGAATGGTCCCGTTATGTGCACTCATCTCTCCGACGATCTATGCAATTGATCCAAAGATCATAGGGGTGCTGCAACACACTGTGCATGTGCATCTACAAGAGCCAGCTAAAGGAGTGATTGCAGAATTGCAAGACTAAAAAAGATTTTCATCTAACGACAGGTAAGCACAAACCATCTAACACATATTCTGTAGTTACACAGATATATATCACGAGCAAAATTTAACACATAAGTTACATATTCTAATCACTCTTTTAGAACCTTCAGTTTAAATACTCCGCCGTTATGTGAATAGTTTCGGCGGGAATTATAGATTAGTGGATTTGCCATCTCGACTTTGGCTTGGAGACTTGAGATTTCGGTCCATCTTGGTCATAATTTTGAAATATCCCAGTTTTCAGGCATATTAGGTTTCATTAGCAGACTGTATAACCTAAACGTCTTACATGTGGTTTACGGTATTTATAATGAGTATGTATTGTAACTGAACATTGAACTCTGATCAACACTTTCATAAGACTGTAGACTAATGCTGATGAAACAGTCGCACTCAGAACGTCTCAGGACGCTACTGTTTCGTATTCTAGAGGTTCCCATATCAAATCTCGGCTTGGAGACGGCTGTTCTTACCGGCATATTGCGTTTGTTTCCTTGCAGATCTTTAAGATTTCTGGGATAGGAACTGAAGGTAGGTCACCACCGCCACCAGTTTGTTATTCACTAATCATTCTCTTATTCACCGCTATGTAATCTGTAGCGTAGTTGGTTCAGGGGCTATGCTACAAGCCGGAAGGTCGCGGGTTCAAGTCTCGATGAGGTCATTGGATTTTTTTCAATTGACCTAATCCTTCCAGCCGCACTATGGCCCTGGGGTCGGCTCAGCCTCTAACAGAAATGAGTACCAGGAATTGATTAAATAATTTTCCTGGGGAGTAAAGGGCGACTGGCGCGTAAGGCTGACAACCTTACCGCCTTCTTTGAGCCGATTGTCTAGATAATGTGAGACCTTCAACGTCTCAACCCTATGGGCCTTCACGGCCTGGTACAGGGATAGCTTTACTTTTTTTTTTTTTACTTTTTATGTAATCTGAGCTACAGACAGTGTCGTTTGAAATAATAAGACATCCCATATTCAGATGGTGGGTTTGTTAACAGCCAAACATTGTTATAAAAGAAGTAAAATCTTCAAGGAGTTTGCATAACATCCAGGGCCGCGCCATAGCTTAAGCGGTTAGTCACTGGCTTCCCACCGTGGCGGCCCGGGTTCGATCAAGTGGGATTTGTGGTGGACAAAGTGGCGCTGGGGCAGGTTTTCTCCAAGTACTTCGGTTTCCACTGCCATTCTTCATTCCACCAATTGCTCCACAATCACCCTCACATATCATCTGGGGCTGGTACAATAGGCCAGTAGTGGCCGCAGTGCAAGGGACTTAGTCCCACCCCACTAGCAATAATAATAATAATAATAATAATAATAAAATGCAGAACATCCAAACATTGTTATAAGAGTGAGATTACTTTTACTAACTTTCTTTCCCTATTTTGAAAAATAAGAGCGGAATTATGAGATCACCTTGCTGACTGTGTCTGTCCCCCCCCCCTCCCCCGGGAGGTTGCTGAGCAATGGCAAGGTAAACATATCGCGCCACAACAAATACAGAGGCAACAAAAGAACTGGACACTTCTTCTGTGCAGTCCATGTTGTATCGAAGGAATGTAGGTGATTAGTTCTTCCCAGAACTGTTTATTTATTTATAGTTTAATTAGTGTGTACCTTGTTTATTGTATGTACTTTGTTTTGTATTTTTCCCTTTATGTATAGTCCTTCCTTTTCTGTATCAGTGTAAGATCTACTGCCACCGCGTGAACACCCAATTGCAGTAAAGAAGTAACAATAATAATAATAATAATAATAATAATAATAATAATAATAATAACAACAATAATAAACACTGTCGGTAGCACAGACTATATGGAAAGGATTTGGAAGAAAGAGGTCCTGTAATAAATTTGAAGTGCTTTCCCAGGATTTGCCTCAAGTAACTGAGAAAACCACTAAACGTCTCAGGATAGTTGTCTTATTGGCTTCTCTAAATTACCAGTCCCAAGCGTTATAGTGTTTAGGAGTCAACTTGCTCTGTTATAAAAATGAGGCTTATTTAATTAACCCTCCAAGTATTTCTTGCTGTCTTAAAATTTGACTCTGTATTATCTGAGCTACTAAAAGCATCATTAAACAAATCACAAGTAAACAAAAATAATTCTGCTGTACAGTTGTCAGTGTTGCATACTACAAACTATTACAGCTCACTTAAAAATGGATGAAAGATGAGGAAGTCGATCTAAATTGTACATGCAGTGCATGAGGTGTGATGCTTGGTAGCAGCGTTCTTATCTGGATTCATTTGGCATTTGAGAAGATCAGTGATAGGAACTGTCTTTAATGATTAAGGAGGTGCACTATCTGTGGCTTTTAAATGGTAGAAACTATCCGTTATCATGGATGCATATTAACAAGTAGAGTCTAAAGGGTTCTGACAATGGTGTATAACACACAAAATTACTGGGATTTTGGACTTTTTCCATCGTCCACTATTCTAGAGACTAGAAAACACGACGTTTCAGGAACTGAATCTGTTTCCATCCTCGGGTGAGAGGGGGAAGACACCTACTCATTTGGGTCCCTTGGAGCCAAACTCAATCACTGAACAAAGTGATTGAGTTTAACTTTTTCTTAGGGACCCAACTGAGTAGGGGTTTTTCCCTTCTCACCCGAGGACGGAAGCAGATCCAGTTTCTGAAAGGTCGTGTTTTCTAGTCTCTAGAATACTGGACAATCGAAAAAGTCCCCAAACGCAGTATTTCTGAAGATCCTGAAATATAAAACACCTTGAAAATAGAGGGATGAAGAGCAATTTATAGCTCCAAGACATGTCTACAGGAACAGAACATGTAGATTGTTATGCAATCTAATTGATTCTATATAGTTGTGCTACAAAATATAATCTGCAATATCATTACAGTGTTAGCAAACTTATAAATATAAATAACACTTCATACACACAAAACACATACACATGAACACACAGCACATAGGACATTTGCTGCTCTACCCTCATGGGGAAAAGTTGAGCGAAATCAGTTTGTGTTTGGCAACAATGGAGAAACATTACCACATCTCTGTATCTGTTTAGTCAGAGAAAATATTAACACTGGTAGCCATTATGATGACAGCAATACTGGGCCTCTAAATTGTACTTCTCCAAGTATTTATCGTTGAATCCCCAAACACTTGTATGTTTTGTAGATCAGTGAGGCTGTTGTAGTTTTAGTTGATTCTGCATCTCGTGGTGTCTCAGAGAATTAATTGAATGTCAAATGTATACATTGTTAAATTTATCTAAGAAGTGCCTGAGATAGATCACAGACACCAGTATAGATATCGGTTTGGTTCTTTACAGCTATATGCACTTTCAGATAATCATTCTTCAGTGAAGGACACCACTTACAGATGATAGTTAAATTAGTCTCTTAGATTTGAAAAAAGCTTCTTAATCTGTTGAGAACTGATCAATGTCTGAATCCTTTGTCTTTGTCTTTATGCATCGACCTCTGTAGCATATTTCTGTTTCGTGTGAAATCTTGGTGGAAGTTGTAGTACCCAGAATCCGTGCCATGAGAGATTGAGTGTCTGTTCTTTTTATACTTGATTCAGAGGTTAACGGAACACTGGATTCTGAACTGTACTCATTATGATAAGGCGTTTTCTTTGATTCAGAAGAAATTGTTTTATCTGTCCCAATGATATTTTCATCTGGAATACTTTCTGTGCTCAAAATGTTCTCGGCAGAAGAAGGGACAGCAAACTTAGTGGAAGTTGACAAAATGCTAGCCTCTGTTGCTGGACTGTGAGAAGGCACTCCCTTCAAGTTGCTGTGAGCTGATGTTGTTGATTCAGTTAGGCTCTGGTCTGACTGCTCGGTACTCATCTTGTGAAATTGTCTCATGTCAACATCATTTCCTGCGGTAGGTATATCTGTACCTGGTAGTGTGTCTTCAGGTGATGCTGCCAGGACATCTGGGATGGAACTTACTTCAGGCTCAGTCTCTGCATCTTTGAGCTTCACTTGCTTGTCACTGTAGAGGTTTTGGGGATTTGCCTTTTTAACTGAGTGCTTGTTACTTTGGTAGTATTTGTGGAGATCTTCCCATACCTGATAGCTGGGATAATCTTCCAAGGTAGATGGAGCTGTGCTATTTTCTGTTATCTGAGTTGTTTTTCTTGACAGACTTGTGTTAGTAATCCTGCTGACATCATCAGTAGAGTCATCTGAATCCTCATACTCTCTGAAACCGGCCATGTCCCAGATGGAAGTACTGTCTGGGAGCTGCTTCTCAGTCTCCTCAGGAAGTTTTAATTGTTCATCTGTGTAATATGGCCTGTGATTGGCGTATGTCTTGGCCCACCAGTCTTCATAGCCTCCCCAGTTGAGGTTCCTGTCAGAATCTTTCCCCGATTTACCATAATATGCTTTAGATGACAGTAAAGAACCACCATATGAATCCTGCTCTTCAGGCCATAATGTAGTCATCTCTTCTGGAGACACTGTTGTTATACTGTCATCATCATCATAATCATCGTCATGTTTGTTGCTCAACGGGTCCGTTGTCATTCTAGGTGGGTCTTGGGTCAATGAATCTTTCAGACTGCTGGAAGGAATTGTCCAAGAGGAATTTGCCTTCTTGTAAATTTGGTCTCCATTGTCCTTTTTGTCCTGATTTCTGGAAAATTTTGCCACCAGTTCAGATGATCCTTCTTGATTCCACATATCATATAGACTGCTGGGCGGTACTAGCCAGGAAGAGAAGTCAGTGTTGTCATAGTCATCCTGAATTCTGACAGATTTGGTCACATCCTTTTCTGTAGTTCCTTCATTACTAGAATTTACATTGGAAGAAGGACCGGTCACTCCCGGTGCATCTTTATGAACCGCATGCTTACTTATGCCGTCCAAATTTTCGTAACCATGACTATCGAGTGAAAGGGACGGTTCTTCTTTGTCTGTTGTGACGGTGTCATTATTTGGAGATTTGGTCTCAATCCCGACTGTAATGTTGTCCTTCATGAAACCGCTTGGAACATTCTGGAAGTTCAACGTAACTCCTTGATGCCCAAGAACTTCTATGGCGCTGGAAGACTCAGTCATCTCTTTGGTTGCATCATGAGTCTCAGAACTTCCATGGCTGCTGGAAGAGGTTGGTGAATAATTTTCAAGAACATCCTGATCACCTGTGTTCTTTGCCACTTGCTTAAACGTACTTTCTCCTGGGATCTGATTTGCTTCTGCTACTGTGGCCAAATTCTGAGATTCTGCTGTCTCAAAAATATCTTTTTGTGGTCTTACTCGGACTCGAATCCAGTTACCCCTTCGACGACTGTGAACGGGCTGTAATGACAGTAAAGAAAATAATGAGAGTATGGACAGATGTCTGTTCGTTTACTGCCCTAAAGTTAAATGTTTTAGTAACCTGCTAATTGAAGCATATTCATGCATTTAATCGCTTAGGATATGGGAGGAACAAACAGAAGCAGTTTGATGGTAGTACTCAGAACAATTGCTTTCTTAACTAATAAACAAGAATGGATAGAGAGATAACAGATGGATAGTTGAATACACAAACGTACAAAATGGCTAAAGGAAAATAGAAAGAAGTTTAAAAAAGGAACAAAATTAAGTAATATAGTTGGACAGACAACTAGATAGAAAGTTATGCAGACAGATTTTTTAAACCTAAATCCAGTGTTGAGGAAGAAACACCCTCACGTACCGAGCTGATCTCAGTTGTAGTGCTGAAACCGGGCAGCGTGGTCAGCAAGAGAGGTGCTGCCTCTGTGGTTGACGCGATCGTCCCTGTGGTGCTGTCTGCTCCCTCTGTCGTCACAGACACTTCTGTTGCCACTTCCAACTGAGTGTTACTGTACTTGGACACGTTCGGGATGACATTGCTAGAGTTATGGACCAGAGTTCTGGTTGACCATTGGCTCTCTTCTCCACGCTCCGGATCATTAGCACCATACCGGGCTTGATTGCCAGATGGGAGGGAAGTTTGATCTGCCACCCTGAGGTGTTCAACTGACTGGTGCTGCTGATGATACTGTTCACTGGGCCTGTATTGTTGAACTGGTACCTGATGCTGTGGTATTGAATGGTAATGTTGGTCTAGCTGATGCTGCTGAACCGGCTCCTGATGTCGCTGTATTGCCTGATACTGTTGGTCTAGCTGATGCTGCTGAACTGGCTCCTGATGTCGCTGTATTGCCTGATAATGTTGGTCTAGCTGATACTGCTGAACAGGTACCTGATGTTGCTGTATCGCCTGATACTCTTCATGAGGCTGATAGTGCTGAACAGGTTCGCGATAATGCTCTACTGACTGGTGGTGTTGTTGTTTCTGTTGAGTCTGGAGAACCGGGTCATACTGTGGCTGTACAGAGATCTGGATCCCACGTGCGGTGGGGATTACTTCCGTCGTAAAAACATCGGGGACCTCGTTCAGCCTGTGGTCCGATGGCGTCGTCAGGGTAGAAATGGTAGTTGCTGGTGGACGCGTTGGACGCCGGATTCTGGCTCTCGTCGTCAGCTTAGTCTGAGATTGCTGTGATCGTCTGGAAGGACGTACCGTGTAAACCTGAAATTGTACATGGCCAACTGATTACTTTGCGCTGTTAGACAAGCTGGAAATTTTGAATTCAGAAAGAGTGCCTTTGTATAGCTGTGTAGTGGCCAGATTATTATGAGGGAGAGTCTGTAAACAGACCACAGATGGATACAAAACGTAAAATGTGATATTTGAACATGGACAAAACTTTTGTTTCTCAATATATCCTCCACCAACATTGATACACTTGTCCCGTAGCTTTACCAGTGTGTCGAAACCGCAGCATAGAAGTCTTTTGACTGTTGTCTCGGACACTTCCGCACCTCCATTTCATCATCTATGACTTTCGAACGTCCTTGAGAGAATTTCTTGTCCCAGTTGTGAACCTCTTTACACGACAAACACTTCCCACCATAAACAGGAAACATTTATTTAGGAACATCCTTTTCTACGAGTCCTTTTGCCCACAGAAAACACAATAGAACACTGCTCTTCGGTAGCACACTCCTCAAGCACGGTTGACATTTTGACTATTGAAACCAGCCTCTGAACATATGTATGCGCGTCTACTACCTAGACTCTCATGAAGCTGGATTGTGCTCCTACAGAAAGATACATATAGAAAACATATTTCATCAATCCCGTTGTGACCTATTTACTGATTATCCTTCCTACTTGCCTAAGCTAACTGAATTGTAGTGTTTTTCTTAAGGATATCTGTGTAAAGGTGTACAGTGGTCGGTTGATTATTTTTCTATGCTAAATTAATTATTTATCTTATTGGTATTTCGATGATATGGTACAGAATGATTAGATCACGGTGAATAATGAATTGGAACATATGCGAAAGGAAATGATCGTGGCCTACCACAAGTTACAATCACCGGATTTGCATTGGGAACAGAAGGAAATCACGAATACATTAGACAGAATAGGCATCTCAGCCAAGATTTGAGCCGGGCATCTCCTGAATACTAGTCAGAATCGTTAATGGTTGAACCAGTTTGCTCGGTGTCTTACCTTGTCGTTGAATGGTGTCGTAGTTTCTGAAGGAGGTGTAGTAGTTAGTGCTTGAGTCTTCCTTGCTGAGCCTCTGTTGAGGAAGTTAGTCTGTTTCCTTCCCACAGTGGTAACTTGTAATTCAGGTGTTGCCGTGGCAGTTGTGGTTATTTGGTCCCCAGACTGTTGAACTATTCTTGGTCGCCCACGTACCCTTCCCCGGATCCTTACAAATGACGGTTTCTCTGTCACATCTCCATCCTGTCCCTTTGCACCTCTGTTTGAAGTAACGAGCTGAGGATCTCCCTGCCCTGTGTACTTCCCATCAAGGGTTTGTGATGGCAGCGTTGTTTGATATACAACGCTAACTTCCTTTGTTCGATGCTTGGTGTGTGGTAATGCGGAATGCTGGCGCTGGGTGGTAGACACTGGAAGTTCTTGAAGGAAGATTCCATCTGGTTGGAGAACTTCAATATTTGACAGCGCAGGAGCTGAGGACAGGTGTTTGCTACCTGTCGATGTTACAGGCTGCCTATCGGAGTAATCGGGAACCTTATGAACTGCTGATTGAGAACTAGGGACCTGACTATAGACCGCCTTTTCCCTGATAAGCTGGGTGCTTCTTACGTTTTCACTTGGAACCTGATTGATGACCACATGTCCATTAGGCACCTGACTTTGACTCAATTGTCCACTTGAAATGTGTTGTCTGACTATTTGCGCGTTTTGGATTTGGGTCTCATTCAGTGCTTCAGACTGAATCTGTGAGTGACTACTCTGTCCGCTGTGGAGCTGAGGGTAATCCACTTCATGTATTGGGGCCTCATCATGGGCTGTTTGTCCAATGGAAATTTGTTGTTGAGACTCACTTCTATTTGGGACCTGCCAAAAAGCACCTTGTTCATTAGCAATCTGGCTATGAGATACTTGCTCATTTGGAATTTGGATATAAGTTAATTTTCCACCTGAATTTGATCCGCTGGGTAAATGTGTGTTAAGTACCTGGCTACTTGAAAATTGATTCTGGGGTATTGGTCCACTATGTCTTTGGGATAGTTGACTACTTGGAGGCTGTGTAAAGCCCGGTTGTCCAGTTGGGAACTGAGTATGGGTCACATGACCACTTGGGGACTGCTGTTGATATACTGACGCAAACTGTAGAAAATTTTCAGTTACAGTGTCCGTTCTTGAGTGTTGGGCCACTGTCGTAGGAGTGTACAGGTCACCTTGGTGCAGGTCTCTGTTGTATTGTGGTGACACTGTCGTGGTAGTTGTACTTCTTCCTCTACTGCGAGTTCGAGTCCTGTCTCTGCGCTGGGTCTCAAATTGAGACTTCTGTGGGTGTTGGCGGCTGCTCTCGAACGTATTGATTTGATCTGCGGAGGCTGGCACATCAGGGGTTTCTGATGTGGTTCTCGTGACAGGACGGCGTCCTCTTGAGTATGGTGATCGAGTGCGCGGGGCTGGAGTTGTTGTGGAAGAGCTCGAAGGCCGATATCTTCCCCGGCTTCGTCCCCTAGAAGGTGTTTCACGCGTTGGGGCTGCCGTTGTGGTAGTTGTAAGAATCAAATCTGTTAGAACCTCTGACTCCAGAGTCGGGTATTGGGATTGGACCGTTTCGGGTGAAACTGTATACTGTGTATCACGTGATGGTATATCCTGCGGAGTAGAATATGTTGGTTGTTTTTCTGTAACAGCTGTTTTTGTAATTTGATATTGTGACTGAATGGATGGGACTTTCTCCTGGGTAACAGTCTGTTTAGACGTCTTCTGTTGATTTGCTGTGTCTAATGAAGGGTATTGGAATCTGTGTTGTGACACTTTGTAAATGTTTTCATCCCCACTTTCTGGACGTAACAAAATGTCTTGTGCCGTATGATAATTTTCTGATTTTGCTGGTGCTGATACTTGCAGGACTGTATATTGTGGCTCACGGTGTGGACTCTGTTCCTTAGGAATATCATATTTTGTGTTTACTGGAGCAGCGGTTTCTAAAACTGGGTAATCTTGTGACATATGTATCGATGGTTTTCTTTGAGCACTTTTTTCTAGTTCTGAATGTTGAGGTTGGCGAAGTGCAACGTCCACTGGCGTTTCATATTGTGATGGTCTTGTTGATGATTCTAGAACTGGATATTGTGTTTCTCTTTGTGGACTGATGTCTTGTGCTGTCGTATATTTTGGAAGCCCTGAATATGGTTCCAAATTCAGTGGTCGTCGCGATGGTATTTCTGCCCGTGTGGTGGTGTATTTTGGTTGAACATAAGTGTCTGTTACTGTATATTTTGCTTGTTGTGTAGGAATATTTCCCTCAGGAATTGTATACGTTGGCTGTTCTGTTATAACCACTGACTCTAAATGTGGATATTGCACTTCCTTTGGAGGGACGTTATACGCTGCTTGTTTCTCCGGAACTGTTGCATCTGATGTGACATACTGTGACTGCTGCGTTGAACTTTCCTCCTGTGAGTTATAGTATTCTGGGGTCAGTGTCCTGAGCAGGCTTTCTTGAGGGCTCAAAGGGCTTGTCTTATATGCGTGTACCTGTGATTTTGTATATTCTTCTTTTGAGAGTGTGTCCTCAGGATATTGTGGCTGACGAGGTGGATTTCGAATTGCTGTTTGTGGCTTGTGTGTTGAAATTTCTGCTTGTATGAGGCCATGGTGCGACTGTTTTGATTGTTCTTCGAATTCCGGATATGGAGGCTGACGTGTTCTTGTCTTCTCTAAGTACTGTGGTTGAACTGTTGTTACAGTTACTGGTTGATATTGTGTTGATGGTTGTTGGAATCGATGTCTCGTTTGTTTATTGGGTAACCTGGCAGATGTGGTTGTGACCTCTGTATCCTGGTATGGTTGTCGGGACTGCTTTTTCCTTGTGTATCGCTCCGTTGAAGTTTCCAGTCCTACGTGTTGAGCCTCCTGTTTCTGAGGCACGAGCAAGACATGGCGTTGGTCCTGAAGAGAGTTTACCAGTGAAGCTAACTCCGGGTTTATTGGTGGTAGCTGAGGGGGTAGACTATAGTGCTTTCTGGTATGGATTTTTTCATGTAGTACATTCTCTGTGACATTGCTCACAACCACAGAACCTACATGTGGAGCTGGAAATGGGATTTTAGAATATCCAGGTGGAGGCGTGAAGCTCAGTGGTGCCACAAAGAATGGGGGCTTGTTCACTTTCCTCTCGACGCGGTTGGACTCGAGTGCAGATAAGTAGGGAAGCTCAAACTTGGCGTAACCTTCGGGAGTGTGCAAGTCAGAAGGCCCAACAAACACCTGTGGTGAATCGGGCCCTACTGTATCTAGCACTGATATTGTCTTAGCATCCTTTAACACTTTAACCACATCTGATATCTTGATGTTATGACCTTTTGGGCCCATGTATACGGACAATGGTGGCTGGTAGGGCTCGAGTGTGGTGCTAGGATGTTCGGTTGTAGAGCTTGACTTCAGGTGTTCCTGTGTCAGTTGCTGCTGTTGTTGCAACAGGGCCGCCGCCTGCAACAGGATGACTTGTTACTCTTTGGGACTGAAATGTGTTCTTTTTAACTGCCAGTGGGAAATCAGGTCATGTGTGAGAAATTTTAAATCAAACTAGTGAAGTGTTACATGTGTACCTCAGACCTTTAACTGTAAATTCATCCAAGTGTCTATTGCAAATTTTAATTTTGAATTTTGAGTTAGCTCAAATTCTCATGCCTAAAACATTCAAAATATCGATAACTCCAAGTCTCCTTCAAGCTCAGCTTGACATTTTTATGCACATATAATTTGCCTGCCAGACGAATTTCTTTATAGCTTTGCAGGTAACACTTTGGAGCCTTCTCTCTAATTATACGACATGTTGGTTTTTTCTTGAGTAAAGACATGCAGCACTTTTGTACAGATGAAACAGCCCGTCTAAAGAGGACGACATTTTGGTTAGAAAATATGGTCTTTATTAATGACAACTTGGCATAGAAATACTACCCAGCATAAGAAACTTCGCAAATTACATCTATCCCTTTGGTTTATACACTTCAAATACCCAGTGACATTTATAGCGATATAACATATAAGTTAATTTCTTTCAAGTATTCAAATTCATTATAATACAGTATATTAGTATTATAAACCTGTGCCTAAAAAGCAAAAGACTGTATAATGTATTGCGGTTCGGTTTTTACCTGCTGTTGCTGACGCAGAGTTTCAACAGGCACATACAAGAGCTGTACCTCTTCCTGGGGTGCAGGCCCAACTGTGGTTGAGGTTGGTGGCCTCCTGGTCCGCTGTGGCACTTTCTCATGTCTGTGATTCAAATGTGGAGCCGCCAGCTGTTGGGCTGCTGACGGCTGCTCTTTGCTCACTTGAGTCGCTGGTATCTGTTGGTAACTAGGCTGAGGAGACACTACTTGTTGACCTGCAGATGTCTGTTGGTGATTTGGCAGGGGAGACAGTAACTGCTGGGCTGCAGACGTTTGTTGGTGAATCGATTGAGGAAATGTTAGTTGTTGAGTTGATGATTGCAGAGGATTACTGAGTTGAGGAGACACTAGCTGTTTTGATGCTGATATCTGTTGGTGACTTAACTGAGGAGGTGTCAGCTGTTGAATTATAGACGGCTGTTGGTGACTCAGTTGAGGAGACACTAGCTGTTGGCCTGCTGACCCTGTCTGTGCGAGATAATGTTGCTGGTTGAAGAACTGTTCAGGCTTGTGTGTGAAGGTCGGTAACAGTCCCGGTGCATTGAAATGGTTCTGTATCTCGCGCTGTTGTGCGCTCAAAGTCTGTTGTATGTATGCAGACTGAGCAGATAGTTGATAGGCAGGAGGTGGCTGGAGCAGGGGTTCTGCTTGTCTGGCCACCACCTTGGATTTGGCCTCTTTCAGACATGAGGGGCAGGCCGAGGCCACTGGCACCTGTAAGAAAAACGTCAGTTGAAGCAACATTGCTGTTATTGTCTGTTTGTCGTTATTTCATTACAACGGGAATAAAATCCAATACTAATCTCAGTAAGTTATGGTAGAATCCGAAGATGACAACATTAAATGACAGCGTTTGAGTCGATGTTAATCCGTTGAATTTTGCCAAAATAAGTTACCTCCACATTATTATTATTATTTGTTATGATCATTATCATCATCATTTCAAGGTGTCTGTCAAGGGTTGTGATGTTCAAGAGTGGGTTGTCTGAAAAAGTAGGAGTGGAGTTGACTAATCTGTAATTTATAAAGACATTTGAAATTAGGATACAAAGGAGGACCGGTCTCTTCCTATATGTTCTGAGTGTCTAATGCTTAGCACCGGATGTGTCTTTATGTATGAGCAGACTGCAGGTCATTAGCCACACACCCAGTCCTCGGATGCTGTGGATAATCTTCTGTTATCTGTTGCGAGAGGTTTACTCCATTGGCTTGCAGTACACGATATGACGACGAGGAGGAGGACGTAGCATGACACCAGCGTCGCCATCGCTGGCCTATCCCAACTGAAATGAAAGGAGACAGTGTTAGAATTCGTACATCCAAGTGAATGTGCTTCACTGTGACTATTATGTCCGCTACCAGCCCAACCGTCCACATTCACCCTCGGCAACTCGAGGTCATACTGAACGAATTTTCATTAATTTTGATACTGGCGAGTCAGTGGTACAGTAGACTTATATTCTTGAGAAGTATTTAATTGTTCAAAACATTTCTTGCTTTCATGCAACCCGAATATTAATCAAAATTATCAAACGAAGTCACTAACTACATCAATTTGCTGATAGGTCTGTCAAGAGGGCTCCTTTAAGGATTTCCTTACCAAAATGTTGTATGCATGTATTGTCTCCCATTCGTTCTGAATGCCCAGTCCGTTTTATTCCTCCTGATTTAATTTCGCTAACAATTTTAGTTAAAGAGAAAGGTTGTGGAAAGGTAAAATTGTTCGTCTACTTAATTAAACTTCCCTCTCCCCATGAACACGCCTGAGGAACAGCTGCATCTTTCGTAGGTTCAGACATTTTCCTCGACACGTTGAAACATCTTCTTGCCTAAGTACTGGCCTAAATGCCATTTTGGCTCGTGCTGAACGAAGGAACAGGAGAGTCCTGTACCCCGTAATGCGATGACGATTGAACGAAGTGCAATAACCTTAGAAGTTGTTTTGACTTTCTGTGTGGGCGTACGTAGCAGGTCGAGGTATTTTTAAAACTGCAGACTTATATAAACTTGGGCCGCAGAAAGAAGTCTCATTTTGCGACCCCCTCCCCTCCCTCACATCTTCCCGTAGCTTGCTTTCTTATTTTCCCTGTAGCTGTTTAGCGGTTCTGTTGCACGAATATTGATATTAATGACCACGTGATCAACTCTGGGTTGGTTTGCCATGAGCCGGAAGGGGATGGAGGGGAATACATTCTTAGTCAGAGAGGGGGAAGCCTCAACCGCGGTCATCCTCCCCCACCGTCCATGGGACTTCTTTCTGTTACCTCACTATAGGCTGTGTTTGAAGTTGCTACAAAATTCGGAATACTTCAGTTTTGTGATGACGAAACATTGTTACATCATAGAAAATGATACATGATTTGCAAATCGTGCAGCAAAGACGAGTTAATTAGACGGCTGAATTTTAGTCACTTGTGCGTACAGACAGACACGACAAGTACATATGAATTTCTGTGGAACAGGCGCACTGCGTTAGTTCGGTGACGTGTAATTACTTCTAATGATACTAATTAATGTTTTAATAATGCACTTCCTTGGGTGCATTATTTTCAAAGCCGTTTAAATTGAATTCTTTTCCATGAGCTGGAGAAGGTTCTTCACACCTGACCTAGTTCTATTCAAACGAAGTGGGCTGTGAGGAACGTAATCTAAGAAGGCCTTGGGAGTAACAAATGGAAAACAACTGGGAACTGTTTGGTTCCGTTACAGCAATTGCTGCGAAGTCCGTCTCCTGTGTCTCTGCGTTTGTGATCCCTATAAACACGGGATCTTGTTGTCCATGCAGCGGTTCTAGTGGGGCTCAGTGTATTTTGTAAGGCGAGCAGTTGGCTGAAACGTAAAAACATTGGAAAGGGGAAGTAATAGGCAGAAATCGTGTGGTCTTCATCTAACTGGCTGAGGTTACATTCTGGTTATTATTGATTGGGATTTTGTGAACACGGTCTTATAAGTTTAGGTAAAAGGTAATAACTGGCCGTGGAGGCCCGTAGGGTTATGAGACGTCGAGGTTGCCAATCGGCTCACAGATGGCGGTGAGGTTGGCAGCCTTACGCGCCGGCCCCCCTTTAACCCCAGGAAGATTCCTGATACTCATTTCTGTTAGAGACTGAGTCGACCCCTCGGGGCATAATGCCGCTGGAAGGATTAGGTCAATTGAGAAATCCGATGACCTGATCGGGAATCGAACCCACGACCTTCCGGCTTGTAGCATAGTGCCTCAACCAACTACGCTACCGCGTAGAATTTCAGGTACGTTAAACAGCTAAGCAACGACCACTGTTTCAATGGAAACCATTGATCACGAAGGCCTTAAATTCCGACTCGAGCACCGAGACGCTATGAAGGAAATTCCTCCTTGTGCCACAACAGTGAAAGCAGGATATTCTGCAGGAATGCGATTGTACGAGCGGCGCACAGCGCAACTTTCAGGTCATTCAAGAGAGCAACGAAACTCAGGAAAATGAATGTTATGGAGAGTAAGGCGAAGTCTGCATCGTCTTGTTTCGTGTGGCGACATTGAGTTAGCTTTCGTCTCAATGGAATGAAGTCAACAGCTGAACGGGCAACTAAACTGGGACTTCGTGTTGCTCACAGAGCAAATACATGAATTGTAAACAATTGCTTCATTCTGAATTAGAAAAGAAATGTTTCTTTCAGTTGTTACTATTGTTTCAAATAACAACGGATTTATCATTTGCATATAATGATTACAAGAATGTGAAACGCCCTCTGATTTCCGTTCGAGATGTCAGCAGCATTTTGAATTGCCAACATCACAGAACATAAATTCCTGTGAGAAAAGTGACTATCACCAGAGGAGTTTGTTTTCAATGTAGACATTTACGCATTCGCTACCTACCACCCCTCCCACCTGGATGACAGGGCTGGGACAACGAGAACACAAGTTCTCCGGCAGTAGGGAAGAGGACAAAGTTAATTTGAAAAGAAGGGATTTTTTTTTGCCAGCGTAATTATTTTTATGGATGTTTCTTATGAAGTGTAGCGTTTGTTGGCTTTTTATGAAAATGGCCGCAACCGGAAGGAAGAAATGAATACATTCCTGCATTATGCAAAGTATCTAGAAACAAACAAACTCTCCATCGCGTTGCTGCAATTCAATGCGCCGCCAAATACGGCACGAAGAAAAGTTTTCGAATATCTGACGGAAGGGAATCAGCTGTTTACACGTTAGTTATACGTTACAACTTGTTATGAGCTTCTGCGCGTTTTAAATAAAACAAAACAACTGTCGATATTGTCAGCATTCAGTCAGCATAGTCAGGTTCTCTGGAGGCAGTCAGAGGGAGCAAGATCTGAGATTCTCACAGCGGTCACTATGAAGATTACTGTGCCACAAGCCGTAAGGTCGCGGGTTCGATTCACAATGAGGTCATTGAATTTTTCAATTGAACTAATCCTTCCAGTCGCACTATGGCCCTGGGGTCGACTCAGCCTCTAACAGAAGCGAGTACCAGGATTGTTCCTGGGGTTAAAGGGCGGCCGACGTGTAAGTCTGACAACCTCACCGCCATCTGTGAGCCGAATGTCTAGGAAATGTGGGAGCCTCTCAACCCTATGGGACTCCACGGTCTGTTACAGGGATAGCTTTACAGGTATCGAAATTCCTGAAAGTTCCACCTGTGATGCTGATTGAAACGTTATGGATAGCATTTCTTGCTGACCAGTTTCTGTAAATGTAGCAGTGCAACCCGAGGCGTACACACGCAAGCGACGAACCGTGCGTCACGTTGCGTGAGCTGGCCAACGCTTCACGGTAATTAGGGCCGGCCGGGTGACCGTAGATGTGGCGCGGGGAAGCAGCATTACGGGCGAAACCGGTGGGTTACTCTGTACCTGTCTTCTAGTGATCTAGTGATCTAGTGCTCTCACTGGGATACGATGAGTTGGGCACGAAGTGCGAATGATGGCGAAAATGAAACACAGACAGAAGGATACACATAGAAATTAGGCACATCTTCTGAGACGTGGCTCCGTTTAGTCTGGTGTAAGTATACTGAAGTTTCGAAGGAACGTACCCCCTCCATCTTCAAAAGACTTACGCGTTTTCTATAGCGACTATACGACCGATAGTTTTATATCAGGAGTACTATCTATTTGTATGTGACACCGTATAGTCTGGCAGAAATTTACTGAATTTTGAAGGAACGCACTGTCCCCGCCTTCAGGAGCGAAGAGCTCGCCGATCAAAACAAGGCTTAAGCGTCAAGCGAAGTAAATGTCAGTGACTGCTACCAGACAACACTGTGTCACATCCCAAAGCTAATGAATAGGTAAAGCTATCCCTGTAACAGGCCGTAGAAGCCCATAGGGTTACGAGACGTCGAGGTCACCACATTTTCTAGACAATAGGTTCACAGATGGCGGTGAGGTTGTCAGGCTTACACGCCGGCCGCCCTTTAACCCCAGGAAGATTCCTGGTACTCATTTCTGTTAGTGGCTGAGTCGACCCCAGGGCCATAGTGCGGCTGGAAGGATTAGGTCTATTAAAAAATGCAATGACTTGATCGGGAATCGAACCCACGACCTTCCGGCTTGTAGCGAAGTGCCTCAACTAAGTACGCTACCGCGTGCCTCGATTTTCGTTCACTGTGATCGCGTTTTCATGCAGACCGGTTCAGGAGCAGGGGCGAATTGTATTGAATTCAGCAGCACGCCGTGGCTCTCACAGTAAATTGGATTTTCGCCAGAATAACACGATCTTACGTCACAGTCTTAAAGCGTGACACACAGCTCAGCTCTGTGATTCCACCAAGTCTGGTAAATTGATTCACAATCGAAATCGATTCGTCTTGAGAAATCGATATTTAAGCGTATGTACATGGACGTTACTGCGAAAACCTGGAGATAATCACCACAAAACATTGCCATTGGATTTCATCCATTTCACATCTTTACTTTTTGCTTACTGAAGATGCATTTGTTGTTTTCATCCGAAGCATGTTCGTTTTATTGCTGTATGGTGTGTTCTAGACGTCCAGTCCATCTCATTTAAATCACTAGATCCCGCTTTAATTGGTCTGTCAAGGTGGCCGCGCTAAGGTATGAACTGTCTTCACTCGCTCGAACACTGCGGTCGTGGGTTCCAATCCCACTCGAGGCATGGATGTTTGTCACCATAGTCGGTCTCACGGGATCTCCCGAATACGAAGTTGCATTTCTGCTCGCTCGACCGCGACGTTTCATGAGCGCTCTGGAAGTGAAGACGATAATAACAGGAGACTGGGTGAAGTGGCGATGAAAAAGGAACGAGTTTCTGATATGGAAAGAAACTCCGTGCGCTTTCTTTGGGACGTACGGACGGACGTGTTTAAGTCTCGTTAAACAATTAGAATGGAGCAACTTTTCTTTTGTAGAAAGCTGTGAAGACAATTCTGCTCTCAAAAAAGGTGACAAACTACACGATACTTTCTGTGCTTGCTTGCTTGCTTCATGTTGGTTTCTTTCTTGGTTTACTCTCGGACCTGAAGGTAGAGGCGCTATGTTCTTCCGAAACGTCGGTTGACTTTTACAGCCCTGCATGACGTTATATCCCAGAAGATATGTGATCCTTTGACATTATCGCCTTGTGGGATGTGACGCCATGTTATTTGGTAAGTAGGCACCTACGTTTCGGAGGAACCTGCTGCCTCCAGCTTCAGGTTTCAGAACAGCGTGTTTATGAGGGAGATAGCGTGTTTCGAAGGGGTTGATGTGACCTCGTGGAAAGGGACCCGCTTCGCTGCCGAAAGCGACCTGTTCCAACGCTTTTTTCCAGAGTAGGTCATGGAAACAGCTGTTGCGCGCATTCCAAAGCCCCCTATGACTGCAGGTCCGTAGTGGCTGAGCGGGAGAGAAACCAGCGCTGTCTCACGGGAGAAAGTTCACTGGGTAAGAAAAACTGGTCTACTTCCAGAACTGGTTTCCTGCGACCTTCCGAATCGGATGTGTGGACTGCGCGGAAATGACGTATGGGGCCATGAAATCGAGAAGTTGCTGAAGGAACTTTCCATCCACATGTCGCGGTCTTCATGTGGTGGGTGTCGTGTTAAACAAGAAGTTCTGGGAAGAAGTAATCGCCTACTTTCCTTTGATAAGACACGGACTATTATTCTATTGTTTCGTGTGTATTCGTTGCGGGGGTAGCTTCATTTACCGAACCGTTGCCTAGCAAAGATCGGGGGATATACAGACAGACTTATGAAGTACGCCGTTGAGATGGGTTCGGGTGCCGTGATACAGGTACCAAGTTTCGTAAAGATTGGTTCATCCATCCAAAAGTGGTGGGTGGGGATACACACAGACAGCATGGTGATCTCATATGCCTACTTTTATATTTTAAAATAAGGAAAATATTCTAAAAACGAATCTTGCATTATGTTTCCATGGCAACGTTTTCATGTTCAGTTGGCGAAAGCTACCAATAAAAGTAAAGCTATCCCTGTAACAGGCTGTGCAGCCCCGTAGGGTTGTGAGACGTCGAGGCTCCCACATTTTCTAGACAACTGGCTCACAGATGGCGGTAAGGTTGTCAGCCTTACGCGCCGGCCACCCTTTATCCCCTGGAAGATTCCTGGTACTCATTGCTGTTAGAGGCTGAGTCAACCCCCGGGCCATAATGCGGCTGGAAGGATTAGGTGAATTGAAAAAATCCAATGACCTCATCGGGACTTGAACCCGCGACCTTCCGGCTTGTAGCATAGTGCCTCAACCAACGACGCAATCGCGTACCCCGAAACCTACCAATAATTACTGTAATTGTAATTATAATTGTTGCGAGATGGCAGGTGAATGTAAAACAGTGGCTTCAAACGGGATATCTCGGGCGTGGGAGGAGGAAGTTTGGATTGAACTGGAGACAGGCAGGAAATTGATTTGTAAGTGGATGTGTTATGTAGATTAACTTGAGGCTGCTTCACGCCGTCACTGCACCCAAATGTGGCTGTCTGCTCTAAACTTCCGCGCTCTACAACATTCCGAAGGCTGGGCAAAAACAACGAAATCGCAGTTTTTGTTTGTCCGTGATTGCATCTGACACTCGCATAATGGCTTAATTATGTCGCCAGTTTTTACCAGAGAAGAAAAACGATTCGGCGCATGGCTTCAAACACACAAGTCACACCGGTAATTATGTATCCCGCACGCGCTTAACTTTCAATGACATAATTTCTTCCACACAGTGTACTTGTACGGCTCACAAGAGAAGGCGGTTATTTGCCATAAGCTGCATCAGGGCACCGCGTGGTTGGCACTCCTGCTTAGTATTCAGGATGTTACGGGTTCGAACCTCTACCTGGGCACCGGCTCTCTTCCCTTATCACTTTGATGGATATTCTGAGTCCCTTCAGGAAAGTGTCGAGGTAGTACCGTTTCCTTCCTCGTCCCTCACTGTTCATCTGTCATTCGGTGTTAAATTGCCTCATTCTGACAGTCGTTCAATGTATCAGTAATCAATACATGAATAAATCCTGCACCTTAATAAAATCATATAGGATTCGAGATAGCTCAGTTGGTATAGTGACGGCTTACGGAATGAACTGCCGGGGCTTCGATTCCCGGCAGAAGCAAAAGACTTTTCTCCATAGTGTCCAGACCGACTCTGAAGCCCATACAGTTTCCTATCCAGTGGGTACCGGGGCTTGAAACTGACCAATCACTTGCCTTTAGTGCCGAGATCAAGAATGGTGGACGTATGCCTCCGTTCCCCTATACGTCTTCATGGCATATGCTTTATTCATTACGCAGAGATAACTTTACCATTACCTTTAACTCTCCTTACTGAAGAGAAGAGCTCCAGCCAGCCGCGGCTCGCGCACCACTGTTGAAGCAAGAATCAGAAAGACTTTGCCAGAACATCCGGTTGCACTACGTCACGTCTTTATATATACCCAAGGACACAGTTCTCCTGGGCAAGGGACAGTGAAATCCTGTAAAATCCTAAAGTAATGATCCCGGAGACTGTCCTGTGTCTCCGGGACAGTTGCGGACAGCTGGAAAGCACAGATGTCCTACTGTGTCCCCGCGGTATGTTGGCAACACTGTGACGCGGAACCATTGTTGTCTTAGTTCATTGTCAGGAGTAACTTTAAGAGACAGAAACTGTGGGAGTTCTAATGCAGAGAAGTTGAAAGACACAGAAGCAGATGGAGAGGCAAGTTCTGAAACTTGGCTGGCTTGTAGTGTCCAGTCCTTGAGCTGGCAGGGAAGACCAATCTTGACCCAGTAAATCTACGGATTTATAATGCCAATCAGTAGTCATTTCTATCTAACTTCATGGAGCTGAGCCCTTCTTGAGAAGCCGCCACATGTGCAGCTGCTCAAGACCTTCCCAACATTTTATGTAACCTGAAATTTCATTACCGTGTTCGCGAGAACCCTTCACCGGTCCCTATCCTGAGCCAGATCAATCTAATCCATACCACCCCATCTTGTCTAAGATCTATTTTAATATCATCCACCCACCGTCTCATTCCTTCTGGCTTCCCCACCAATATCCTATATGCATTGCTCTTCTCCCCCATTCGCGCTACATGCCCTGCCCATCTCATCCTCCTTGACTTGATCGTTCTAATTATACTTGGCGAAGTGTACAAGTTATGAAGCTGCTCATTGTGTCATTTCTGTCAGCAAAATGAAATTGTGCCCGAAGACGTGTTGCATAATGTCTCCGTCCTTCAGCTGCTAATTGTCACGGCTGTATGAGCGTTCTCATTGCGCTTCGCTGGGTGCGATAACCGGACCTTCAGCAACGTGAATGTACGTTTCGGTGAGCACAAATCGTGCCACCTGCGGTCACAAGCTGCGCGCGCTGGCCTGCTTTCGTTACCCGGCAAGACTGTTGTTCCCCTCACTCTGTCCAGGTGTCTGTACGCTTTCCAGCGCTGTGCTCTATGACGACAATTGCATTTCTCTGCAGCAATTCTGTATTTCAGCATCCTGCTGCAGATCTGTGCATCCACAGTCCGTCAACAATGCAACAACTGCTTATTCGCCATTTAACGTTTAACACAATATGTTTCGGCCATGGATGGCCATCTTCAGGTGTCTTATTGCATCCAGCTGTTACACTGCTCTGATGTGCGTTGAACCAAACTTCAAAATAATATAAAACAATTAATTAAAATACATTAAAATGTTCTATTACAATTTTTCGTAAAGTCCTATTCCACCTCCTAAGGGGCGTCGCCCACTTGCGTAGAGCTATGTTGTTATTCCAGAAGGTTTGTTTTTCTGTCCATTAGCCCGTTGATTTGCTACGTCATCTGTAATACGAGTATGCCCCCATTTTTTTTATTGCTAGTGGGGTGGGACTAAGTCCCTTGTACTGCTGCCACTTCTGGCCTATTGTACCAGCCCCAGATGATAGGTGAGGGTGATTGTGGAGAAGTTGGTAGAATGAAGATTGGCAAGGGAAACCGAAGTACTCGGAGAAAACCTGCCCCAGCGCCACTTTGTCCCCCACAAATCCCACTTGACCAGACCCGGGATCGAACCCAGGCCGCCACGGTGTGAAGCCAGCGACTAACCGCTTGAGCTCTGGCGCGCCCTTAATATGTCCCTTGCTTGTGTGTTGTTCCCTGTAGCAGCGTGTGTTGTTGTCTTCACTAGTAACTAGGTAAATCCCAGATTGTACTACCAGTTCTCTTTCAGAGATGGCAGCATTGCTGTGATTCTATCGAGTTATCGTCCCCGATCACGGACTTGCCGATTAACTCAAATTGCTATGATAGTACTTCTTAAATTCCTGATATGTATCCTACGAACATGGCGGAAAAGCGAACTTTTAAAAAAGAGGGTGGGGGTGGGGGGCTCGCTATCGCATGGAATTTTGTGTGTTAAGAGGTGCTGGAGAATACACAACATCCGTTAAGATCAATGTTCTGCTCGGTATAAAGCAGCAACAATGCAAGCAGCGGTTGCTTGAAGAAATGGAAGAGCATGAAATTTTGAATGTGGCACGAACACAGATCATAATCACACCGTACATATCGTGACAGCTTCCGTTTCGTGTCAAGAAAACGACAAGCACGGCTGAGGTGCGAATAATTCAGGCTATCTCTGCAAATTATGCGTTCACTGATCGTTGCATAAGCAGACCGAGCCAAGAAGCGGTCTGTCGGCATGCAAAACGGATCTATCTGACACAGTTGTATTGCGATTCGATATCAGTATACGACGTTTCGAAGCAAGCGACGTATTCAGGCGTGTTTCGGGCGACATTTATGTAATTTCTTTTAATCCAAAGAAGAGGGAGGGAGGAAGGGGGAGAGACATGGCGGTAGAGGAAAGACAAAAAAAAAAAAGGAACTGGAAACGAACGAGAGGCAAGTCAAGGAAGGAAGTAAAGACATGGAAGTTTGCGTACCAAATGGACAGAACTTCCTGTGAATTTTCAACGGGAATTACACTAGTTTGATTAATTAGACTGTAAGAGCCGCTAGACTTGATGCAGTGTTTCCAGAACTTCCCTATTCCAGTTTTTAAATGAAATGCTAATGTCACTGTATGAGCCTTTGTTTGTATTGGATCGGCCACTGCGCAATGGCCGCCCACTCGACAACTCAGCCTCCCTGATCACGTGCAGAAAGTTTCTTGGCTGTCATCTGAAGGTCACTCAAGGATATAGAACAGAAACTGGCTCAAACTAAGAAAACAATCCCCCAGTTTGTTTGTGAGAAGAAGAATGTCCTTTGTCCAGACGTGGAAGAGAAGGTGAGCAAAATACGGCCCGCGACTTTGTTTCGCATTAGCAATAGCCAACTCATTGCTCGTTGCCAGTTCCGGTTCTGTAATCGTTAACAACAAGCAAATGAAAACAAGTTAGGAACTTTACGTGTTAGCTCTCTTGTGTGCAGTTGTCTCGCCGGGGGGAGTATGTGAGACATAAAATATGCGTTCTTAACATGTCTCCGTAACTTTACTTGGAAATATTTTTCTCCCCGACAAAACATTTAGCGAGTTACGCTCGAGAGGCGCGCAGAACCCCGCCGGTCTTCATGTGAAATGAAGAAAGCAGTCTTCTGGGATTTGGCACCGTGTATATGTGGTGTTAACCGACGTCTCTTCGCTTGCGGATTTCTTATATTTTTTCTTCTACCCTGAAGATGGAGGCGATACGTTCCTCCGAAACGTCGGTTAACACCACATATACACGGTGCCAAATCCCAGAAGACTGCTTTCTTCATAGTCACCGCCGTGAAAGCCTCAGATCTTACTTCATGTGAAATGTTCGTAATTGTCCAATTTTAACCAAATTTGGAATGTTTCGACAAATTTTAGCGAAATTCTCATACAATATTTCATAAAAATCAGTTCAGCGACTCTCGTGATGCTACATGCGGACGGACAGATATGGTTAATATTGTGACTTGACGCCTGAACGCCGGAAGTGTGCAGTCACAGAAGAACTGCAGAGACGTTCATTGCTAGACAACGATCCGATAAACACATTCCCGCTAAGCGCGTGGCAACAATAGGGCGTCCATTTCTGGGCAGTGTATCGGTAAACACGCCTGTCAACAGTAGAAGATATCCATTCTTGGCAATAATGTGTTTTCTGTGTGGTCGGTGCTGATGGGTTATAAAGGACAACGAAGGTAGTTTACAGTCAGTCGAGTTGCGAGCACCAGCCGGTAGAAGAGCTGACTCGAGGAACTGAGGCATCAGAATTACTGAGTGCAGGTTAGTTGAGACTTGAAGGTCAGTCTCTGAAGAGAATGTGCTGTAGTGCAGTGATATGTGGAGTGTGACTGTTTAGTTGCTGTGTTAAACCCGTTGCCAGGAAACGGCTAATGGAAAGATTGTAAAGGAATAGCCATTGTTGAGAGCTGACAGCAGACTGAGAAGATCTGGTGTGGAGCGGTGTGAAAGCAAGTGAGAGTGTTAAACTTGTTTGTAGTTTCTACTAATAAGCGGTCAATAAATCTATTCACCAATCCGGAACCCGTCTATAGTCACTAAAACACGTGGCAATACGATAAACACATTTTTCTGCAACTTTCCTTTGGGTAGAAATGAGGACGTTGCCATAAATACAAGCGTCATGGCTCCAAGTATACACGTATTTACGTTTTTAATTTTTCCCTGCCCACGGCTGGGTGTGAGGTAGACAAGTGGGCCGTCACAGGGGCCTTCAGTTCCTGCCTTAACACCCTGAGGACACCAGTAACAGTTCGGGGTATCGAATGCTAATTAATTGTTAAGAACGTTGCTTGTTGTGTTTAGGCAAACCGTTCGGCAATCGCTGGTCCCGTGACCTTAGCCTGTCCACAGACTTAAGTAACGTTATGATGCAGCCTGTATACAGAGCGAAAGGGACTGTAGAACAGCGATATAATTAGCTTTCATGTCCCTGTACTTCGTCTAAACAGCTCCACTTGAATATTACTATTTTTTCGCTTTATTGCCGCTGAGACTAGACAGTGTTCGTTGGAAGTTAAACGGAAAATGTTACATGCGTGTTCGTACTTTGATTCCCTTCTCTATGCTCCCCGTTATTTCTTTCCCTTCCCGTTTACGTGTCATTCCTCTCCCTCCTCTTTCCCCCCTCTCCTTTGCGTTAAAACAGTTGAGGCAAACAAATATTGTTCAAAACATGTCTCCATGCTCAACTCATTTCGATTCATCGAGTATTTTTGTATGACAATGGCGTTAGATCACGTTTGCTTTTCGTTGCCATGGTAACGACGTGACCGTGACGTAATGACAAGCACTGTTCTGCTTAGGGTACACACATAAACAGTCTGACCGATCGAGGTAAGCATGAGAAGTCGGGGGGTGCAACACGTGTGGCGCCTGCGCAGAAACACCAACTCTTCCTCTCGCCGAAGAGGAGACCCCATTTCCAGACACATAAAAGAGGTCTTGGAACGAACAAAAATTTGGTCACGAGTCCCTGCGGGACCCGAAACCATGAGTGACCGTGCTGACGAAGGCCAGCAGCAAATCACTGCTCTGCGCTGTACTGCACAGACTTCAGAAATTAGTTATCACCATTAAGTACGGAGTTCCAAAATCAATAAACTTGTAATTGTTGGGTCTCTGAAGGGAGGTAAAACGTAGCTGTTCAGCTGCTGAAGGAATTCCGTGTCTTCTTTTATGTAAAGCTTATGTTCATTACCGTGTTCACAAGAGCCCACCACTGACCCCTGTCCTGAGTCAGATGAATTCAGTCAACATTCTCACATTTTATTTATTTAATTTTCATTTTAATATTATCATATACACCTACGTCTTCCAAGCACGCGCTTATCGCGTACTTGTGAATTTCAAATCTTCGATTGATTGTCTCTGTTGACTCTAACATACGCTTCTTTGCTTGTAGTTAATTTGAAGTAAACTTCTAAAAGCGTATGCTTCAGTATAACTATTTGTACTGTACTGTGTGCGAAGCATTTTCGAGAGTGCATCAAGTAGTGACGTAGATTGTTACGTCATCATTGGAAAGTTAGATCCTATTTCCGACACACGATGGGAACGACAGTCCCCATGCCGGAGATCCCCTTCAACACACAGGGCTGCCAGCTCAGGGTGCGACGTGCACTTTCAGACAACCAGTAGTGCAGACACTGAGACACGTATCTGTGACAGATGACGGGGGCTGTCCGCCATGTTTGTTGTGTTGCCGTCACGGTCTACTTGCCTCATCGCGAGGGCGGCCTGAAAGTCCTGTCATATTCTGATTAATATCTCGCGCGCTCTCCTCTCATTAGCCTTGTTTCCAGGAACCCCTCCCTTCGCTGCCAGCTTCCGAGGCATGTAATTGTGGCCCCATCTTGTCCTCCTCCTCCTCTCTCCTCTTTTAGCATCGTTACCGTTTTGTGCGGTTCGATAGAACCCAAAATCTTCCCTTTTTTGGGCATGCTTGCCGACTCTGACACCTTCCAATACGCCTACATGGCTAAACCGTCTTGTTCCGGGTCTCGACAAATTTCTACTTTCGTCAAATATTAATTATAATGTCCTTCTTGGTATGCTTGTGTTATTGTATTACTTTCTCTTTTTGTATGTTCTCTGTCGGAAGCATAATTGCGAAGTTCTCTCTCCGTACACGCATTTCATTCCCAAGAGTTTTGAACGGTTTGCGATTAAATTTCGCATAGTCGGGTCTACTCTGAAAGTTCATGAGATAGTTTCATTCTCCTATCCAGTGGGTAATGGGAGTTATTTCCCCTGGAGTAAAGCTTCCGGGGCGTGAAGCTGACCACTCGCGTCCATCCTCATGATGTGCTGCTTAATTAAGCCGAGGGACAACTTAACGTTTTGCATCTGTGCTTCTTCGTTCGTGAAATTTGTCGGTGGGCCGTATTTCCTTCTTGCTGTCAAGCGCGGCAGTGACTATGCACGCCCCCCCTTGAAGCGTGACAATGCTGAGCGCATGGCAGACGGCCCGCGTGACGCCCGAGTGTTGACTCCGTCCGTCGTCCTGTCTGCGCTCACCAGAGATGAATGGCTGCTTCTGCTAGTATCCTGGCTGTGTGCTCACTTACATGCTTATTTATGCGCTTGCTCATTGGTCTGTATATAAATTATTGTAACGCCCGTTGAAAATTCAACGAGAAGTCTCATCGTCTCTTATATCAGCTTCTCCTGCTTTCCGGCGTATTTCTCCCCAGTCCTACATGTTATCGAGTAATACGTCGAGGCCGACATTTAACGGCATCTCCCATCACGCAGAAATAGTCAGTCTTAAGCCGTGTCCTTTGTACACATGTTACACTGCACACAACCACATCAAAATATTATCAGTACTCACATAATAGACACGGTACACTGAAACAAAAGACTACTCGCTTATTTGTGATGTACTACATAATTCATGTTCATGCAACAGGTTTAACCCTCGAAGTTCATTGCTGTGGAAACCCGAAAATGATAAGCCTGACGCCTACGAAACGCATACAGAGTGTCTCAGGAGGAAAGGTCAATATTCTGGGAAGGTCACAGTATCGGTCATTCTAAGCAGAAATGTGTACATGTGCATGTGCCCTATTCCGAACGGTTTCCGAGATACAGCTATTTCACTGTACAGTTCCAAACTGTTGGTAAGACAGAGATATTACGTACTGTTTCTAATACCGGTATTTATTGTTCAAGTGACAAAGTTGGTACAGTTTACACAGTACAATAATACAGTTCCGAAAATTCCACCGTCAGCAACAATGGACTTCGCAACTCGTGTATAGTGTAGTGTACTGTGCAGTGAGATAGCTCTATGGCGGAAACCGTTCGGAATAGGGCACATACACACTATTTTACTTAGAATGACCGATACTATAACTTCCCAGAATATTGACCTTTCCTCCTAGGACACCCTGTATGTAGAAGGACTTGCTTATTTGTATGTTTTTTGTTTAGTATTTAACGACGCCTCGGTTGTCAGAATGATTAATGAATAATGGTTTACAAAGGACGTGGGGGGGAGCAATCGTAACTGAATTTGAATCAATGTTCTGAAGTTTTCCTGCAGGGACTTGAGGACAACTACAAAAGGCCTCAGTCACGGCAGCGGATCTCTGGGCCGAGGTTTGAGCTCGGGACCTCCCGAATATTAAGGAGGAGTTCTGCATTCCGTCCCCAAGATATGGCACGTTCATGTTGATGCGGTGCCAGTGGGTGCCAATTGTCCTTGGTCACGCCTGAGCGAACGGTTCGGCCCTACGGCTCCGGGTTGTGTCACTCGGGAGCCGGGCGGAGAGACCCGTGTCTCGACACTCGGCACTTAGCGCTTTGAGAAAAACATTGCCGCGCTTGTTTTTGCGCCAAGAGATTGCGAGCTAATTTAATTTAGTGTCCTGTCGCTCCCAATTTAGTGACGACTTCACATAAGGCTCAAATCCAACTTTTCCGATTTTCCCCAAAACGGCTCAGTCTACATGAAATTGAAAATTGATACATTGCTGGAAGTTCAGATCACGGTAAGTTCTGCAAGTTGCATTTGGAACGTTATTCTGAGCAATGGATATTTAACGAGATCTAAGGGGAAAATTATTGAACATGTAATGAAAATCACTTTTGATCAAAACATACATGGGCCTGAATCCTTGTATTAAAAAGATGTGAAACTTAAATATCACGATATATCATATATTACGGGATAAAGGCAAAAAGGTAAAGCTATCCCTGTAACAGGCCGTGGAAGCCCATAGGCTTGTGAGACGTCGAGGGTCCCGCATTATCTAGACAATCGGCTCACAGATGGCGGTAAGGTCAGCCCTACGCTCCGGCCGCCCTTTACTCCCAGGAAGATTCCTGGTTATACGACAGGATACGACAGGATACAACAATAAAATATAAACAGCGAAAGTTACTTAAGTAAACAAGTTCAGTCTATTTCAGAGAGATACTAATTTACCGAACTGACCGACCAGTAGGAGTCGAAATCGCTCAGTCTGGCTACGGTGGATGGCCGGGGTTCGATATTCAATGAGAGCAAGATTTTTCAATTCTCTACAGCGTCCAGACCGGCTCTGGGGCCCACGCAGCCCCCTCTCCGATATGTGGTGGGGGAAATTTCTCTAGGGGTAAAGCGGCCGGGATATGGAGCTGACCACCCACCTCCATCTAGTGCCGAGATCAAGAACTGTGGAGCTATGCCTCCACTCTTCCTTATATCTTCGTGGCATAATAGGTAATTAATTAAGCACAGGGACAAATTTACTTTTCACCTTTACCTAACTAACAAACTTACTCATTCGCTCTGTGCATGAAGCAGAGTGCTTCTTGAGAAATTAATGTTCGCTCAGCCAGCCAAGAAATTCCCCCACCCATATCCCAAGCGGATTTAAGTAAGTGAGATGAAGAGGAAATACATTTGAAAGCGAACAAGCAGACGGGCAACTACACGCCCTGCTTTAGCATTAAGCAACTCCAAATTGGTTGGGGCTCTTGGTGAGGCTCTTACAGCGAAGAGCGACTGTTTCCCTCTTAGTTAATCCGTTCGTTTGTCTGTATAGCGGAGATGAAATATGTTGTAATCTGATAGATGCTTCCATCTTCAGGGTAGAAGACTTCTGAAAGTGTCGGTAACGACACGGCGACACAGCGTCATAGTCACCGCCGAGAGACGCTCGAATTTCGCGAGGCGCCGTGTGTTTTGTGTGGGGTGCAAACTGAACCGTCACGCTTCAGTACGTTTATGTGGAGGAACTTCGGGCTTCGGGGGGTCATTTTCCTTAGGGCGGAGGAGCCGCGTGGCTCGCGATGTGGCTCGGAAGTTGTGAAAGTTCTCAGCTTGGCATCGCCACTTTCTCCGCTCCGGTCAGTTTTCCACAGTTCTCCCCTAATTACGGTACTACGCCTTGAAACAGGCCACGACCCATTCCAGGTTCACCCTAGGGATTATAAAGCCTCTGCAGTTCACACAGCATCGGTAAATGTTTCAGGGTGGAAGGTCCACCTTGCGAACTGACAGCCTCTGATGCGTTCGGTCTTAAGAACCGGGAAGTTCATTGCCGTGATCACAACAGCCGGCCACTGAACCCCATTTTGAGCCACGTGGAGTTAGCGCTGCGCTTAAAGTCCTGGCCTTGCTCGGGCGGAAGAATGTAGTGCTGTTGTCAAATATTCATTTGAACATCAGACAGGGCCATGTGCCGTCAGCATGGCAGTAGTGGAAGTAAGGCTTACAAATGACAACATGTAACAGTCGGACAATGCTGTTTCGAGGCGTACGGCGCTGAGCTGTAAGTCACCCAGTCTGTATAAGTTTACATTTCGCTCAAACATCGTGGTCGCATACGCCTCAAGGCAGACCAGATATGTAAACACGTCGCTAGGCAACGACCGCGAAGCAAGCAAATATAACAGCCATTGCTAAGTAACGGCTCTGCAAACAAGCATGTTCCCACGGCAACGAGAGAACACAACAATAATGGAAGAGACTTTTCTGCGCGGTCCGTGCTGACTGTTTCAGTCGTTGTGAGCTGTTGCTGTTAGAAGGTGGTACCTGAGGCCGGGAACAATTCGGGAACCTAGAGTAAAGGGAACGTCTGCCCTTCTTGGAAGCCGTTACCGAGCAACGACACTGAAGACGTGACTGCGGACACTAGTGTGTATGTGAAGTGTAGTCACGCGCTGTAACAAAGTGTGCAGTAAAGCGCGTCTGTAGTCACTCCGTACATGTGACTATATATATATATATACATATGCAGAAACAGCGAGAGAGACGGACAGACATAAAGTGAAAGGCAGTGAAGGCGTTCCGCCATGAAGGCTGACGGGGGACTGGAGGTACAACTGTGCGCATTAACTTCTGCACTAGATGGGGGTGAGTGGTCAGCTTCACACCCCGTCCGATTTTCCTCCGGGGATAGAATCCCCGGTACCCAGTGGACAGGAGACTGAACGGGGCCAGACACGGCATGGACGCTGTGGAGAAGAGAAATTCTCTTGTAGGATTTGAGATTCTCTCAGCGGTGTTTATGAAGAGTCTCTGCTTGTCACCTTCTCTCAAGACGGTACTTCGCTCGGCTTATTCGACCCTGAAGATGGAGGCGATATATTTCTGCGAAACGTCAATTGAGTTTGAACGGACTACACGGCGTTATGTTCCAGAAATCTCTTGTTCCTGTCAGGAATCGACCACCGATTTCCAGGTTGTCCAGCCTATAACTTGGTCACTATAGTGAGGGAGTTAACCCGGCATACACTAGTATAGTGACCTGTGAGTCGGCAGTAGCTCAGTCACTGTAGTGATTGGGCTACAGATTGGAAGATAACGGCAGCGCGTGCATCAGACTAGACGGCGTCATATGCACAAGACCGCAATGTTAATATTCGCCTTTCTGATAACTTCACATCATGCCAATTAATTTGTATCCCTGGGGCCAACTCAGCCTCTAACAGAAATGAGTACGAGGTATCTTCTTGGGTAAAGGGTGGCCGGCGCTTGAGACTGACAACATCACCGCCATCTGTGAGCCGATTGTCTAGAAAATGTGGGAGCCTCGACGACAGCTCTGTTGGGCCGTGCAGTTTCTGCAAGGAGCGTGTGTCCGTGTCCGTTTGTTATCAGGAAGAAACTGTAACAGTCCAAGGGGTTTCCGTGTCTCGGTCTGTCCCTTCACATTACCCTGTCGAGTGCGTGACGTAATACTGCTCTCAGGACTTGAACCCGCGCCACGGCCTTGCATGCCGCTCCCGTTTGGAGGCGAGCTACTTTCAGCGCACTGTTCAACCTTCTCGTGTCCAGCCCCAGGAAGTGAACTTCGGGCCTGTGGTCAGACGTCGGATTTCGACTCCTCAATATTAAAGTCCCTGTGCTTAGTTAATTAAGTACCGTGTCTTGAAGACGTATGGGGGATCGGAGGTATAGCTCCACTATTGTTCACGCGCAGGCCGCTTTACTTTCGGGGAAATAGCCCCCAGTAGGCATTGGATACGAGGCTGCGTGGGCACCAGAGCCGGTGTCGACGCTGTGGGTTCATCTGCTGGGAGTCGATCCCTGGCCGTCCAGCCCGTAGCCCGTCGGTATACCGACTGAGCTATCCCAGTTCCCTCCTCCTGGCCGTGTCATCAAGTAGTGACGTGCATGGTAACTTCGCCAGGAGGTCACTAGCGTCTGTTTTCAAGTGTCGCTGGGTAACAAGATTACCGACAAATGCGCGTCACTGGTGAGCGCGAGGAAGAATAAGAATATGTACGTGAGTGGAAAACAGGCTTAAAGCACACTATGGAGACTTGGCAACAGATTGATGTGGAAGCGAAGGAACGAGTCCAGTGGGAGAAAGGAGAATAAATTAATAGCCCAGTATTGTGAACATGGAGGCAGCAGGTTCCACCGAAACGGTGCTACCTCCCACAAGACAGTAATCTGTGTATTCAGCATCCTGAGGAGTTCAAATCCACCGTTCCGTGTGTCTGGGAACAAGTTGCCGAGAAGAAGAGGCCAAGTTGCAATAGAAGTGACGTACTGACCCCAGGGGCAGGGTCACTATGAGAACGTTGTTTTCGCTCTGCTCGTTACGGGCTGGACGACTGAGGGGTCGGAGTTCAAGTCCCGGTAGGGCCAAGAATTTTGACTTCTCTATGTCATCTAGACAGGCTCTGGGCCCCACCCAGCCTCCTATCCAGTGGGTACTGGGGGCTATTTCCTCGGGATTAAATTGTTCCTGGCTTGAAGCTGACCTCTCACCTCCGAGCAGTGCCGAGGTCAAGAAAACGTGGGGCTCTCCATCCACTCCCCCACACACCTTCATGATGTAGTGTTTAATTAGTTAAGCACAGGGACAACTTTATCTTTTTTTCCGAAATATCTGAACGTTGCCACATTTTCAGATAATCCGTTAGCCATCTTCATGTTGTGATTCTGTGTTGCAATGCGTGACGACTGCCTAACGCTCTATGCACGAGGGAGATATCAGGTTGGAAAGCGCGAGGCAGGAAAACATTGAAACCTGCAAGTAGATATAAAGGCAACACTAAATATGATTTTGAGGAGCACAATTCTGAAGATCAGAGTACGTTTGAGATGACCGAGAATATTCTCCCTGGCGAATTTTTCTAGCAATGAAGCTGTCATTAAAGAAAATCAATTATAACGGGTCTGTCAGCCGTGTGTCGGACCGGGGGTAATTACGGCAGCGAAAGCAGATGTCCGGGACACCTGCAGAGTGTTCACTTTCTCCAAGCCACAGCCTAGAATGGGGAGATCACGCGGAAGGCTGCTACACATCCTTGGAAACTACGGACGGGAGCAACGAGTGACGAGCATTGTGTCGGAAGCACACCTGAGGCTACGTCACACCTTGATCAGGAGCCTCGTGGAACAGAAGTCCCTGTTGCTTCCCATAGAACGCTGAAAACAATTTCTTGTTCACGTCACCGCGTGATGGTAACCCACTCACACACAACCAACTGATGAGCACCGCTGAGGAGGTCTATAACGTCAGAGGGGTGGAACCTTCAGGTTCAGTAGAGGGAGGAGAAGATGTTTGGGAGCTGCTCAGAACAGCAAAACATTCTCTCCTTCCTACGTGCTTGGCTTTATCTTTGGCCCCGAAAATGGAGACAGCGGATTCCTCCGAAACATTTGTTGCATTTGTTGCAAGTTACACGGCGTCAGATGCCGTAACATAGAACTCTTCACAGTGTTTTGTTAGTCTATATTGAGGCTTTGAAGCGTGATCTGTCGGTAGGTCAATTACTTCTGGTCCTCGCCAGCACAGCCATTTTTAATTTTGGGCCCTGTCAGGACCCATGACTATGTTTTCATTTCTTCCAAGATCACTTATGTGTTTTGAAATGGGGCCTCATCTTTGACGAGAGGAGAGGTCCGACTACCGCCGATTCATTGTGGACCCATCACGGTCTTGAAGCCTGACCTACATCTAAATTATACGTTCAGTTCGTACCTCACAGGAAACACCGCGTCTCCATAACAACGACCAGCCGGTTAATGCTGCTTATTGCGAGAACCTTACGGGACACAACACATACACTGTGTGGGCAGAGCGCAGAGTTTCTCAAATGTTCAAGCAGTTGGGCGACTATGAACTTCTGATTGGAGCTCCTGGTTACTGAACCAAGCAGCGCTGACAAAGGCTGGGCCTCTGACCACGCTCCCACTCGATCCTGCTCCGGCTCTAAACGTGTGGAAAGTGCACGAACTCTGGCCTACATTGTAAATCCTGCTTTGCGCTCCACGCCCAGTTCTGCCGACGAAGCCTGCACAAGATGTCTTCCCACCGTCTGTTGCTAGCAGTGGGACCGTGTCACTGTTACCGCCTCCCTTGTCTGGTTATTTACATCAGTTACTGCATATTTTGTTCAGTTGTTTGTGCACGAAATTCTAATGTTACCTCTTGTTTTGTATCGGCAGGGGGGGGCGGTAGAGTAGTTGGTTGAGGCACTATGCTACAAGCCGGAAGGTCGCGGATTCGATTCCCGATGAGGTCGCTGAATTTTTTAATTGTCCTAATCCCTTGAGGCGCACTATGGCCCTCGGTCGACTCAGCCTCAAACAGAAATGAGTACCAGAAATCTTCCTGGGGGTAAAGGGCGGCCGGCATGTAACAGCTTTGAGCCGACTCTCTAGATAATGTGGGAGCCTCGACGTCTCACGGCCCTATGAGTCTCCATAGCCTCTCTTACAGGAAAGCTTTACCCTTTTTGTATCTGCGTGAAACTTTGTCTCTCGCATTGGGGCCGTTTGAGAACAGGTTGTTGAGGAGTGCTTGGCTTTCGGACGCATCCCTGTCGAAGGGCACAATCAACGCTTGGAAGGCAGTAGAAACAGATGAAGACAGATGGGTCCGAAGCCCGTCCTCTGTTTCTGCCAAGAGGAGTCAGATGTAAGGTGTTCAGGGGAGAGCAGACGCTCTATGTTAATGACACAGAACAGGGTCCTGAGATTCAGCGAGTGTACATGTTCTCCTGCATTGAATATTGGCGTGAGAAGTGAAAGCAAAGCTATGCCTGGGATTTGAGTAATCGAGCATCACGCCATGAAGACGTATGGGGAATGGAGATATAGCTCCACCATCCTTAACCTTGGCACTAGATAGAGGTGAGTGGTCAGCTTTACTCCCCGTCTGCAACATGGGGGTTGAAATTTTATTGATCCTAGACTCATCTGTTGAGTGGGTCACTATCCGGCACTACTACTGCTTTATCTGGTAAGTGAAGTGGTGGCAGGCAAGTGTGTACGGGGTCAGTGCCGACCGTGTTATTGTGTGCCTTTTTTTTTTTTTTTGAACTTCAATTCCAGGCGCTACACAGCAGGTCAGCCTCAATTTCGACCGTCGGTCTATCTTAACTTCTTGAGAATTTCGATCAGAGCTTAGGATATGTTCTCCGAATTAGTAACAAAGTGCTTTCAGAGATTTCTAATAATCGATAGCTATTGAACAGTTTCCGAACTCCAGCTCGCTGTCCCGTCGAAAGAGACCCACCGAGTCCTCAATTAAAAGCATCTGCCCGCCTGTGCACTGTGCGTTGCTACGTTTCTGCCATGAGAACAATACTGCTTCCTAAACTTGAGACGGACTGTAGTGTTACATTGCACTAAGAGCCGGAGGTACCAGAATGCCCATGTTACCATAGCAACCACTTTGCAACCTTGCAAGAAGAACTATAATCCGACGCGTGTTGTGGCTTGGATTCACGACAAGGATAACACGAGTTTGGTAATGCAGATAACTAAATTACCGACTTACATTAATGCTGTTGGGGCATTTAAAACTAAATTTCTCCATATTTTAACAGCACCACGGGCCTTAGACTCATATACCAGTAAAAAGGTAAAGTTGTCCCTGTGCTTGATTAATTACGCACCACACCATGAAGGCGTCTTGCGGAGTTGAGGTATAGCTCCACCGTTCTTTACTTCAGCACTATGGAGATAAGTGGTCAGCTTCATGCACCTACCGCTTTGACCCCGGAAAGCCCCGTGTAGCCGCTGGGGAGGAGGCTGTGTGGACTCCACTGCCGGTCTAGACGCTGTGGCAGGGGGAAAAAATCCGTTGCCCATAGCCCGTCTCTGTGGAATATCTGAACATGCGCACGCCGCTGGGTGTTGTGGGGTTTAGGCGTGAAACTTTCCCGTCTGGGGCGCGGGCTCATTCCCACGGTAATCCACATGGGATTTGTGGTGAACAAAGTGACCGTATTTTTAATGCTAGTGGGGTGGGACTAAGTCCCTTGCACTGCGGCCACTTCTGGCCTATTGTACCAGCCCCAAGATGATGGGTGAGGGTGAGTGTGGAGCGATTGGTGGAATGAGGATTGGCAGGGGAAACCGAAATACTCGGAGAAAACCTGCCCCACGCCACTTTGTTCACCCCAAATCCCACTTGACCAGACCCCGGGAGCGAACCCGGGCCGCCGCGGTGAGAAGCCAGCGACTAACCGCTTGAGCTATGGAGCGGCCTAAAGTGACTATTGGTCAAGGTTTTCTCCGAGCACTTCGGCTTTCTCCTTCCAGTTAACATTCCACCATAATCATCAGAGGCTGGTACAGTAGGCCCAATCGAGACCACATTACCGAGCAGGTTAGCTCAGGCGGTACCGCTTCTCACGTAATATTCCGGACGCAGCTATCATGGATTAGGCCTTTCGTGATATTCCTGGGTCCCTCCAGACAAATGTCGTGATAGCGCCTCACATTGGGTCGCACCCTGTCCAGTTCATTGCCTGCCAGTCGTCCTACCAACCGACGCTATGTTGTATGGGCGTCATTAACTGAACGGCGGTAACAGCTCACTCATTCTCACCCCGTTTCTACGTTAACAACAACAAAAATGTGGCACCACTGACATGTTCTCGGTAATTGCACACCCGCGCCATATTCAAAGTGTACCGGGTTCGAGTTCTGCACGCCATTTGTCGCACTGCTCCACACCTCTCACGGCGGAGCAGTAACTTCACGGTAACCCGCCAAGATGGACCGATATTTGTTACCACAAACGGTGCGCTATCCAGAACAGACTGCACTCGGTACTAAACGCACGTTGATCTTAACTTAAACCACGACCACTTCCATTCAGAACCGTCACACAGCCCACGGACAGACGGACAGACACTGCTGACTGACCTCGTCCACTGTTTCTGCGCTGGACCACTGGAACACTGGAGCACTGGAGCCCTGGAGAGCCCGGCGTGTTGCTGCTCACGTTACACTGTGCCTCTCGCTGGAAAGCGCTTGCTTCTTATACTGCCCCACATTCGCCCCACCAGCATCCGTGGGGAGGAACTGGGGTGAACCATGTTCTGCTGGGTGGCTGTTCACTGGCTGAGTTACAGATTGACGGGTCGCCCTTAAAGCACCACCTGCTTCAACATTCAGAAACTCAGTTTCTTGTCAGCGCGGTGTGTTTGTGTATTTCTGACAGCAAACAGTGACTGTATTAACCGTTTGGGCGAGATGTGATGAGTTTCCTGTGAGGTATGGACCGAGTTATTTAAATGGGGATATCATGAAACCTGAACCCTGTGCTCTGGTGGCCACCAAATTACCCCGGCCGTTGTCTCGGGATTTTAATTCTTATCAATCTAAACGGCAACGCGCGCTCTTTCTCCGAAACAGAATGGCCAACGTGATTTAAAAGTTTTTCCTAGAACACCCAGGCTAGTGAACACTACTCAGGTCCAGAATAACAGACACGCCATGGCTTGGGCTGGTAGCTTACTGGGGCGGGAGTTTGGTTGCTTGAGAGGCCGACAGGGTGATTTCATTCAGTTGACTCAGTGTCAACAGGTATGTGTTTTGTAAATGTCCGACCCACTGGTGCATCTCTGGTCACTCTAGGTTCCGGGTGACTGTGTATTATGGGGGTGGGGGCGGAGCAAGCCAGGCATTTGTCACCCATCGCGGGAGTTCTGGAAACAATAAACATTAAGAAATAGCGGTAAGGAAGTGCACCAGTTATGGCGCTATCTGTGTTCCAGCGTAAGGACGCACAACTCCATAACAATGCAGTAGACTCCCGATTTACCGAGGACGGGTTAGTTGGGGGGGGGGAGGCTGTGTTCAGAAAATTTTCTGGCGTGTCCAATGTCAAAATTTTTTTTGTAGAGAATACAAAACAAGGTGAATTTTATTTCGCATTTGAATGCGTACTTAGAAATTAGAAACGATTTCTTTGTTTAGTATAGCCGGGATAGCTCAGTCGGTATATCGACGGGCTACGGGCTGGATGGCCGGGGTTCGATTCCCGGCAAGGAGAATTTCTTTTTTCTCTTCTACATTGCATCCATACCGACGCTGGAGCCCTCCCAGCCCGAGGGTCTTGTCCCTGGGGGCAAAGCGGCAGGGATATGAAACTGGCCACACCCCTCCATCTAGTGGCGAGGTCAAGAATGGTGGAGTTGTGCCTTCATGCTTCCATGCGTCTTCATGGCGCACTGTTTAATTAATTAAGTATAGGGACAAATCTAAGTCTTCTTTTCAGTGTGCAGAAACGGCACAGGAGCTTCTCAGAAGCCTCGCTCGAGTTCCAACCAGTAGCGTCCGAACAGAACACAGTTACAAACGCATGTTCCCTTTACTGATTTACGTATTTTCCTTTACTCTAGATCATCGGGAGTCTGCCAGATTGTTAAGTGACCCACCCATAAGTTTGTAAACAAGATTTTTGGTCCCCCTCACTCAGAGGAAATACCGGCGGCACGTGGTCCGTGTAGTTATGCATATAGGCCTCAAACAAATGACAGACGAAACAGTTCGTGTGTTGCCGCAGCGTTACGGAAGATTCGTACTCACAGTTACCGGCCTATCATCCGATATTCTAGAAACTGGGAAACACGACGTTTCGGAAACTGGATCTGTTTCCGTCCTCATGTGAGAGATAAGACACCTACTCTGTTGGGTCCCCTAGAAATAGCTAACCTCAATCGCCGGAAGTGATTCTGAGTGTTACGCACCGTTGCCAGAACCACTAGCTTTTACTTGAAGGATTCGTGTATCTTTATGGTCGTTATATCTAAGGGCCCAACCCAACAAATTCCGTCTACATAAGTCTCGAACCCGGATACGCTTAGTGAGAAAGAAGTTTATGAAGATTGAGCCCTCTCTGAATAAATTTGCTCATTTTGTAACGCCAGCATTCCAAAACCAAGTCGTTTTTCGTTTCGTCCCTTTCAATCTGCTGCTGTTTCTGGGTTACCGCTGGACCGGTTCGCTTTCTTCAAGGTGACCTCGCCCGGCGAGCCCCGTCACTGCGTAACCTGGCAACGGAAGGAAAACACTCGGTATGAATATCATGCCCCCGGAGACCTGTCACTGCGTAACCTGGCAACGGAAGGAAAACACTCGGTATGAATATCATGCCCCCGGAGACCTGTCACTGCGTAACCTGGCAACGGAAGGAAAACACTCGGTATGAATATCATGCCCCCGGAGACCTGTCACTGCGTAACCTGGCAACGGAAGGAAAACACTCGGTATGAATATCATGCCCCCGGAGACCTGTCACTGCGTAACCTGGCAACGGAAGGAAAACACTCGGTATGAATATCATGCCCCCGGAGACCTGTCACTGCGTAACCTGGCAACGGAAGGAAAACACTCGGTATGAATATCATGCCCCCGGAGACCTGTCACTGCGTAACCTGGCAACGGAAGGAAAACACTCGGTATGAATATCATGCCCCCGGAGACCTGTCACTGCGTAACCTGGCAACGGAAGGAAAACACTCGGTATGAATATCATGCCCCCGGAGACCTGTCACTGCGTAACCTGGCAACGGAAGGAAAACACTCGGTATGAATATCATGCCCCCGGAGACCTGTCACTGCGTAACCTGGCAACGGAAGGAAAACACTCGGTATGAATATCATGCCCCCGGAGACCTGTCACTGCGTAACCTGGCAACGGAAGGAAAACACTCGGTATGAATATCATGCCCCCGGAGACCTGTCACTGCGTAACCTGGCAACGGAAGGAAAACACTCGGTATGAATATCATGCCCCCGGAGACCTGTCACTGCGTAACCTGGCAACGGAAGGAAAACACTCGGTATGAATATCATGCCCCCGGAGACCTGTCACTGCGTAACCTGGCAACGGAAGGAAAACACTCGGTATGAATATCATGCCCCCGGAGACCTGTCACTGCGTAACCTGGCAACGGAAGGAAAACACTCGGTATGAATATCATGCCCCCGGAGACCTGTCACTGCGTAACCTGGCAACGGAAGGAAAACACTCGGTATGAATATCATGCCCCCGGAGACCTGGCACAGCGTAATCTGGCAACGGAAGGAAAACACTCGGTATGAATATCATGCCCCCGGAGACCTGGCACAGCGTAATCTGGCAACGGAAGGAAAACACTCGGTATGAATATCATGCCCCCGGAGACCTGTCACCGCGTAACCTGGCAACGGAAGGAAAACACTCGGTATGAATATCATGCCCCCGGAGACCTGTCACCGCGTAACCTGGCAACGGAAAGAAAACACTCGGTATGAATATCATGCCCCCGGAGACCTGGCACAGCAATGCGTTTCTAATTTCGTGAAGAGCAAGTCTTATATGTCACTACTAGATCGATTTATGGCAGAATGGCGACTAGGCTATGAGCTGGGCGACCGAAGAATCAGGGTTTGATTCCAGAGAGGTTAAGACATTTTTCTTTTCAACACAGTGCTCTGAAACCGGCTCTGGGGCCCACCCCGCCTCCTGCCAAATGGGCACCGGGGCCTCTTCGTGGAGAAGGCTGTCGAGGCGTGAAACTGACCACTCTAGTGGCGAGGGTAATGTGTGGCTTTATGCCTCCGCGCCCCCGTACGTCGTCATCACAGCGACAACTCCAACTTTTAGTTGCTTCATAATGTGCAGTGTGTGTATACTTTATGTATGGTCCCATTTACACCTGTGTAATGCGTTCTCTATCAAATGAACCGAGTTTATGTTCAGGCTACACGCAGTGCAGGGGTGTAGGAGAAGTTGCCGTCCCAGCACGGCGGACCATGTCGTTGTAGAAGCTGAAGGTCAAGTTGTGCCTGCACTTAAATGAGTGCCACGCTTTGCATTAGGTGAGAGGTCAGCTTTATGTCCCGAGGGACGAGCCCACGTTACTGGGCGCGCTCCAGACCATGTCATTCCCTTGCCGGGACTCGAAACCCAATTCATCGGTCGTGCATCCCGTTTAACGAGAGTGTACCACAGCGGTTCCGACTTGTGGGTGACCCCCATCTGAGGACAGTGGTTCGATACCCTGTTACGTAAGTGTGAGTATGAGAGCTGTTGGTTACACAAGGAATCAAGAACTCGGTTTGGTACCCATTTCCGGTACCATTTTGTGCAATGCCGTGTACAGTGGGACACTGTAGCTTCGATAGCTCAATCGGTATAGTGACTTGGTTGCGGGATGGACGACTGTGGGGTCGGAGTTCGGTTCTCGGCAGATATAAGAAATTTTCCTCGACAGAACCCAGATCGGCTCTTGGGCCCGGCCACCATCCTGCTAAAAGTGGGTAATGCGATTCTGTCCCCGGGGTAAAGTGGCCTGTTCTCTCATCTAGTGCAGACTTTAATACGTGGAGCCATACCTCCACTACCCCTATGTAGTAATTTTGTGGTTGCCTATATAGATGGCTTTGTGGCTCAGGATCGTGTCCAGTGGCGGGCTTTGGTATTAGCGGCGTTGAGCCGGGGGCTCTATCGCCAGTGTGACCACAAAGGAAGCGGAAAGCGCGCCCTGCCATGTGTGGCTGCACATCGCACGGCCTTCCCTTGACCGTGACCTCAATACAAGCCGGGCGCCTCATTGGAAGCTGATTTCGTGTGTCAAGGAACAACACATTAGAAAGCGCGCGCACGCGCACACCGTCGTATTAAAAAAATAAAAGCGTTGCTTGAAGAAAGGCTCGTAATTAGGAGGTTGGGACCCCAGTCCGGACATCGGAAGTCGTGATGTTAACTTCACTGTTGCCCCCAAGCAAACTCACCCTGCTGACACCTGAGGGCAGGCCACCCTCTGCTGGTCCTTGGGTTCGGGTTGAAGTCAGGATCTCCAGACGGATACGAGTGTAACGCTTCCTTACAGATACCTCCCAGTCCATTATTTTCTAATCATCGTCTCACCAAACGCTGCTGACAGCTTTGTTTAATAAACCATAAAAAGTAAATACAGGAAACCCTCGATAATCCCGAGTAGTTGGGGAAGGTCCGGATTAGTGAAGCAAAAGGTGGCCCAAAAAGGCAGAAAACTTAGAACACAAATAAAGGGAGAATGTAGCGATATGAGCACTGCTGATGAAAATAAATAACAAAATATCACTGTAGAGCCCTTATTTAAGAACTACAAGAAGACACTGCACTTGTTCACCGCTAGAAGGCCCAGAAGCTGTACTTGTTTCTGAACGTAATGATGCAGGTTTGCAGAAACCGTCAAGTTTTGTCTGAACAGACAAGTGACTCGTCTGCCTTCCTAAATGCGACATTTGTCTTTTAAAGCATGTACTCAGCTGTGAACAGCATTTGTCATATTTCGATCCGGCTTAACGAGTGTTCACTGTAATAAATAAATAAGTAGATGAATAATTAATAAATAAATAAACAGGCGAATATATAACTACATAACAAGCAGTGAAATATGAATACATAAGTACATAAGTAACCCGCTGAACACGAGGCAGGCAAGCTGCTACGTTGCTGACGTTCCAAAACGCAGAAGGGAATGTTTTGTTTCGTTTCACTGAACCTGAGAACGTCAACTGGACCATGACTGCAGCAGATGAAAGCGTTTCGTAAGAACGTTGCTCCTGGCTTGCTCACCCCAGGCGAACTCCATGAAGATTCAAACTCAGACTGGGTCGTTGCAAACCCAACGATCTGTCTGCTACCGCCCCTTTCTGTGGCCGGTCACTGGACGGAAGGACTCAATTTTAGCCTACTTTCCTTATTTTTTAAAAAAAGGAAGCGCTTGCTGTCTGTGTCTCTACGTCCCTCTCTAACAACTTCTTTATGCATGTGTGTTCGTTGCCATGTAGCTTTTATCGAGCCGTTGCCTAGCATCGGTCGTCTATTCTGGCTCCACTATTCCGGCTTTCAGTCGTTTTGCTACATTGCGCTCCAAAGTTGTTGGCTGCGGCGTTTTCTGTGCGGACTGTGTTAGAATACTCAATACGTAATGAAAGGAAAATGGGCGCTTAGTTCTTCCCAGAACCTCTTGTTATTTTTCCACGTAACACGTCATAACCGTCCAAATCAACGCAATAAAAATTGTGATAAATCATGCACAGATGTGAAACTAAGATAGAAATGGAGATGCAAATTTTATGCAGCGAACCTAGAAACAAAAAATAGACAAAAAATGTTCACCTCTCTTTCTGTCTTAGTCTCAGGTCCGTGCATGCTTCATCACAATTTTTATTGCGTATTTTCCTGTTATCGCCCTTCGACAAAGCCTGGTCCCAAGTGCTTGTACAGCTGTAGTTACACTGACGTGGATTCGCAGTCACTGAGATTAGCGCTTTCTAAGGGACCCACCAGAATAGGTGTCTCCCCCTCACCTGAGGACGGAAACAGATTCCGTTGCCGAAAACCCGGTGATCCTGAGGACTAAATTGTGATTTGCACGCGGCTCTCCCGATTCGTATTGTTGTGGCAACCACCCCGTGAAGGCTAATGGAGAGTGGAGGTATAACCCCACGCATTCTCAACCTCACCAATAGATGACCACTTTAGTCCCTGTGCACATTGGATAGGGGGCTTGGTGGGCCTAAAAGGCTTGTCTGGGCGCTGTGGAGACAAGAAAAATGTGTTACCCCTGCTCTGAATCGAACCCCGGTTCCTTTGCCGTCGAGCCTGTGCTACACCACTGCCTTGCTCGAGAGGTCCCGAATCTCTCTTCTCCAATTGTTATGTGTTCGCCGTAGTTCACATGGATCAACAGGTTATTTTCACAGGAATGTCCAGGCTAGTGAGCAGTGCTCAGGTCCTGGACAATGTGCACGGCTCATCGCTCCGACTGCCCTCGCGTCTCGCATTTGCCATGGCGACGGATGTGTGTCCCGGCCTCAGGGAAGTGACTTCTTGTACCGAGGACATGTGTCCGAAGGACCACCACGCTCGTTGATGTGGTTACATGTAATATAGCGACGTTTCGGAGGAGCTTGTTCCATCATCTTCAGGTTCAATCTGTGAGCCAGGCAGCAAATGGAAGAAACCCAGAAGGGAACAAATGACAAAGGAGCCATCAGGGCAGTATATTCCTCCGAAACATCTGTAAACAACTACCAGACTACATGGCGTCACATCACAGGTGAAGGTACAGTTACCGCTGTAAGATTCCCAAATATCACGAAGTCATGTCTGGTTTCGTAAAGAGGTCAAGTTGTACCTCTGACTGATTAATTAAGGACCATGCCAAGAAGACGCATGGGCGAATGGAGGTATAGCTCCATCATTTTTGACCTGGGCATTGCATGGAGGTTAGAGGACAGCTTCACACCCCAACTGCCCTTTCCCTAGCTCACACTGTACCCACTGGTTGGGCTGGGTGAGTCCCAGAGCCTGTCTGGACACTGTGGAGAAGAGATAAGCTCTTGTCTTTACCGAGAATCGAACCCTGGCCTTCCACCTCGCAACCCATTGCTGTACTGACTGAGCTATCGCCACTGAAAATCAGCCACGACCGATTCTTACACCGGTCGATGCGATATATAACTACATGAAATTATAAAACCTGTAATGTTCATCACCATCGTCACAAAAGTGCACGGTTCGGCCATATACTAAACCAGTAGTGGAACTGACAGTCGCTCAGCTGGTCAAGAATTCTCAGCGGGCTGTGAAATCCGAAGTCTCATTACCCAGAATTACTTGACCAGTTGAGCGACTGTTAGCTTCTCAGGAATGACCACCACAAGCTCCCCCCTCGACTCCAGCTGCAGTCCCGGATGTCCTGTGCTACTCGCTTTGTGCCAACGTTGCACTCACCCACGGGTGAAAGTGTTCGAGGTGGCCGCCAGTGTTGCCACTTCGCATTATAAGCAGATTCTTTGTTTGTTTGTTTGTCTTTAACGACGCTGTCAGTAGCTGAGACTGTAGCGTCCAATAGTTACAAACGTCTGTCCCTGCGCTTGATTAATTAAGCACAACGCGATGAAGACATAGGGGGGGAGTGGAGATACAGCTGCACCATTCTTGACCCCGGCACTAGATGGAGGTGAGTGCTCAGCTTTACAACCCCGGCTGCTTTACCCTCGAAAAGGGTCCCCAGTGCCCATTAGACAGGAGCCTGGGTGGGCCCCAGAGCCGGTCTAGACGCTGTGAAGTAGAAAAAAATTCCTCTACCGGGAACCGAACCCAGGCCGTCAAGTCCGTAACCCGTCGCTATACCGACTCCATAGAGTCCAATAGGAGATTGGAAGGGATGTGGAAGGAAGTGGTCGTGGCCTGATTTCAGGAAAACAGGAAGAACGCGAGTTAGGAGAGTTGTGACCGGGCCGAGATTCTACCCGCACCCCTCGGACACAGGGTAGGCTACCGGTTGCACAACCGCTGAACCTGGGTTCGATTCACGGCGAGGGTAGAGACTTTTCTCCACAGCGTCCAGACCGCCTCTGGGACAGATTGAGCCCTGTATCCAGTGGATACCGGGGCCCGTTCTCCCGGGGGTAAGGCGGCCGTGGCGTGAAACTGACCACTCGCTGTCATCTGTGGCCGAGGTTACGAATGCGTGGAGCTATACGCCCATTCCCCCATACGTCTTCATGGCGTAGTACATAGCACATGAGCAACTTTATCTTTCCCTTATCTACTTTGTTCAAAACATCATCAGCTAAAGCCAGGGGAAACTAACAGTTGCCCAGCTACTCAAGAAATTCCCATATGAAACCCTAACGTTCATTACCGTGACCACAAAACCCTACCACTACTCCCTATCCTGTGCCAGACGAGTCCATTCTACAAGCTTACTCCCATTTATCTAAGATCCATTTTAATATTATCCTTTGATAGCCGAGATCTTCCCAGTGGTATCACTCCTCATCATATTCCTAGAAAAATTTTGTGTGCATTTATCTTCTCCAATACGCGCTACATATGCAGTTTCCTCCCTCTTCCAGTCACTTCCTCCCCTCAGCCCCCTGCTCTCGGACAGCCTCGTGGTACGGTACTGCACTTCTGACGCTGCTTTGGGTCTGAGGCGGTGAGCAAGAGGCAGGACCAGGGCTGCGAGGGGCGGCACGGTGTTGTCTAGAACCTGAATCCTCTGCTTTGACTTCCTGAAGCCGCCAAACAGACCAACGTCGGGCATATCAGTGTTCAAGGCCGTCGGGAAGGCAAAGTCGCACCTGGCCAGCGGCGATTTCATGTCCGCGGTTAGCCTTTCGCAAGGTTCTCCCGTTTCACCTAACATTTCACCAAGGTTGAAGTTACAGAACAAACTTCCCTGCATTTAGAAGAGTACTGACTCCGTGTTTACTGACGTTTCGGAGGAACGCACTGCTTCCATCTCCACGTTCGAAGAGTAAGCCAAGCAAGTAACCAATAAGAAAAATCTTACTTGCTTCGGCCTACACGGCGTCATATCCCACGAGATAATGCCATTTATAGTCAGCGCTGTGATGAGCTCAAGCCTGACGGTTTGGGCATGGTTTCCTTAATCCTTTCCTAAAATAAGCCACGGCCGCGTGTCTTAGCACGCTTACCTTCGTTACCATAAATCTTCCTCACTCGTCGGAACTCAGCTCGAATCGGCAAATGTCTGGAGTTCCTTAAGCATCTCTGAAGACAGTAAGGGACATAGACCTTATAATAGACCTCGACCACTTCCTTCATTTGCCTTCTAAGCTTCTCCTTGACGAACCGCACGTGGAGTTGGGTTACTTCGGCCGCTGACGCCCACGTCATAGCCTACTTACGTGACATGCAAGAGTCGTTTAATTACGCACGAGTCAGCTGTGAGTATCCCGCTGTTATTTTGGGAGATAAACCCGATGTTCATTGCGTCATACAGTATTTTTGGCAGTGTATGTGACACGCAACATATTTGGCAACGTGTCAGCGAGACTGGCTCTAATATACGTAAGTTCCTAGATAATCCCAGTGGTTTTACCAAGTTACTCCAAGTAAACGCTTTAAAGTATCCTCCAGGTATTTCTTTGGTACTGACGGTGGCGACAGTATGTTCCTTCGAAACGTCGGTAAACTCTCCCGCTACAGTACACTGACACTTACCGCCGCAGTAACGTGACTGAGAACAGCAGAAGCAGCTACTGCTTCCGGTAGTAGTAGTAGTAGTTGTTCTCGTGTTGAATGTTCGGGTTTTGCTGCCACAGATAATGCACTAAATTATTGGTCTATACAACGCCCCACTACCGGTAGCTCAGGGTGTGTAGGAAGCGAGCGAATCATCTGCTCGCCAGTCGACGCTACAAGAGCAGTGCAGTTCAAACAGCGTCTGTAGAAACCCAGACATCGGCCAGCCAATACGACAGTCTTCTCGAGCTACTAGAAACGCCAGTTAATCATAAATCACGAAGTTGTATGTGAATTACGAGTCGAAACGAGCTCCACAGTGCGAGGTATTTATTGACAAGCTGACAGTTAGTCATCTGGTCAGTAATCAGCGCTGCAACAGACTTTCCTGACGTCGAGCAGGACATCCTTGTAGGCCTATTTGAATTTGGTGTGAGCGTGGACTGGATTAATCTGGCTCACGATAGGGAGCTTTTGTGGACACGGTAATGAACTTTCGAGTTACATAAATGGAATGTAATTCTTTGATTAACTAAGCGGCTCTAAGCTTGCAATGGGGGACCCGGCTCCAGGAAGTTACATGAACAGACAAGAAATTGCAAAGGTCATGTTTTCTGTGGCATATCTCAGTCTCTCCAGGCGCATGCTGGGATAGTATCTATAATTAGGCCACGACCGCTTCCTTCCACATCCGTTCCACTTCATTATTCGCTAATGACTCTATCACTCGACTCTGTATAGTCAGAACAATATAAAATGTTGACTTTATGTGCGGTAATATCACAATGATGCTGTTTGAGACTATGACGATACAGTGCGCCGGTAGAGCGGTGCATTCGCTATTTGCAGGTAGTATTAATCCTACCGGTAGCTGGATCTGCCAACAGCAGTCACTCTGCTGTAAGCTGTCGTTATCTTCATGATGAATGCATATTTGAAAGAACTTTTTGAAACCTTTGTTTTATATGGACTGTATACTCGTGTATGTACGTATATATATATATATATAGTCTCTAATCTGGATTAATTGTGGGGAGAGGTGATCCGGATTAAGCGATAATCCTGTTTAATGTCCATGGTTTATGCTAACCGTCTTACAGTGTATACACTTTTTCACCTTATTCTTCACGTCCACACTACATGTTTCAGCACTAATGTGCCATCCTCAGGTGTCTTTATGCACGTTAAACTATTGTACTGCATGCCATGATGTCTTCATTCTAAAATGACTAAAATCTGTATTCGTCACATATGTCGATGAATTCTAAATAATAAAACTTTTCAGGATTCATCCTACGTCGCACTCAAAACACGCGAATTACGCTGATCCTCTTTTATATGAGCATTCTTCCTACGTACATTTGTGTATCGTGTTCTGTGTTGTGTTTTGCTCCTGTTACTGCATGCGTTGTACTGCCGGATATCCTGATTACTGAAGCAAAAGTTAGCCTTTAACAGACAAAAAACAATCTTAGGAAAGAAATGAGTGGAAAGCTTAATAATGTAGGCAGTGCTGATGGAAATACATAAAAGAATATCACTGCAGCAATTTCCTGCTGTCACAAGCTGAAATTCTCGGTCTCCTTCATCCAGCTGAAGCCAATCTTGGATATTTACTTGCGTGGCTTCAGTCTCTCCAGCCGCCCTCAAAACAGTCATATTTCGATCCTGATTATCGACATCCGGATTAGCGAGGGGTTGCTATACATATGTAGATACACATACCCCCCCCCCCTTCTTTTCAATATTGGATGTTAGGATTGTATTGTGAGAGCACTAAGCGGAGCCCCTTTCGAATGAGTGAGAACTGCAAAGACGAAGGACCGGAAGGGGCCATACTTTGTGAACATGCTGTAGTGGTGCACCGCGGATAACCCTGATCTCGACGCATTCCTACATGAGTCAGTCCCCATTCCGTACACGGCTGTGTCTAAATTTAGGAAAGATGCGCTGTAGCGTCGTGTTGTCGTGTGCTGCAAGCATCTGGAACAATCCGCGATGCTCCAGGGAGGCGCGTATATAAGTAAGGGCCGTCGCGACGCTAGCCATAGTGCGTCGCGGTTGTGAATAGCAGAGCAACTTCCGGAACAGAGGTGAGTCGTTTCTTCCAGAGTGTATCCGCGTGAAGACCGCTGGGTGGTGAGAAAGTGTTTGCCATCATCACTACACATCTTAAGCCATTCTTCTGCATAATCCCGAGCGGGGCACGCGGTAGCGTGGTTGGTTGAGGTACTGTGCTACAAGCCGGAAGGTCGCGAGTTCAGTCCCGATGATGACATTGGATTTTTCAATTGAACTAATCCTAGCCGTACTATGTATGGCCCTGGTGTCGACTCAGCCTCTAACAGAAATGAGTACCAGGAATCTTCCTGGTGGTAAAGGGCGGCCGGCCGGCGCGTAAGGTTCTCACCGTCATCTATGAGCCGATTGTCTAGAAAATGTGGGAGCATCGACGTCTCACAACCCTATGGGCCTCCACGGCCTGTCACAGGGGTAGCTTTACTTTTTCTACATAATCCCCACGAAAGTTCAGGCGCTTGTATGGTGTGACGGGTTTCCGTATGCTTGCATAGCAGAAATCTGCCGCCAGTCTTCAACGCTACCCACGCTCGTGCCGCCCAGGAACTACGTCAGGTGTGTGAACAAGTGAAAATGACTTGGAGCCAGGTTCGGACTGTAGGGGAAATGGGGAAAGTGCCATGCAATGTCAGCAAGCAGCACATATGTGTATCCTTTGTGGGGACCTCGTACCTTACTGGTCGGAAGTCCACTGTGTTCAGCGGATTGTTCATGTGACGATTTTGGTTCCCACCGCGTTGTAGAGGGGATCTAGTTCCTTTCTTATCATGGCTTAATGATCAGCATCGGTATCTGTGTAACTCAGATTGCATAGCACCCTAGGATAGGTAGGATTCTGATGCTGGTGGTGGTGGTGGACGTTCGGGGAAGGAGAACCGGGGAATCGGTGCTCCATTCTCGGCAAGGCAAGAGATATTTCTCTTGTCCACGGCGTACAGACCAGCTCTGGGGCCCATCCAGTGGGTATGCCAGAATTTTCCCAAGGGGTTAAGTCGTCGGACACTGAAGCTGAATATTCTCCTCCATGTGGCCCTGAGGATAAGAATTCATTAAACTGTATCTCCACTCCCCCACTCGTGTCTAATGGAGTGTGTGGACTTCTTTACCTTCAGCTATCCTCAGAATATGGTAGAAAGTTACCTGCGTTTTGGAAGCACCTTCTGCCACAAAGATTGGGCTAAGAGAGACCAATTATATGAATTTCTCCTTTGTCCCATGCCTGCTACATCTGCCACCCATCTCTCCTGCCATAATTTCATCACTGTAATAATATTTGATGAAAAGTACAGATTATGACTTCTTATTATGCAGTTTTTCCCATTGTTCTGGCACTTCCACCATTTCGTATCCCAATATTCTCCTCAGTGCCCTGTTCTTATAGTACATCTCTAGTCTGTGTTCTCTCATTGCTGTAAGTGAACAAGTTTCAGACCCATACAAAAACAACGAGCAGAATTATAGTTCATTATATTTTTATTTTTATGATTTTAGACAACAAACAGCAAGACAGAAGATTCTGAAATGCATGATTCCAGGCATTTTCCAACATCACTGCAATTTTCCATTTGGCATTAGGTTGAAAATATTATATTTTTGTCTCTAGTAGACAAACTTTAAATCATTCTGAAAAATGCATTTTGAATATGTGTCAGTGTGTGTTGTAGTACATTTTTTAATTATTAGTGTATGTTCTGAAGTCATGATGAATGAATGTTCAGTTCATAAGATTGCATCTCGTAATCAACAAACACTCTTTTCATAACCTGAACGTTCGAAGCAGTTAATACTAAAACTCACTAGTTGACACAGCCTAAACTATCTAATCTAAACCATTTGCACAGACTCCATAGTAATAGTAACATTCCAAGTCTTTCTTCGTGATCCAAGTGACCAGTTTCGAAGGCATTTGCCCAGTAAAACTGCACATACACTCTTAACCACGTGAGCTATTAACCTGTCATAATCTGTGTAGGGTTTGGGATTCTCACATTGGTAGTTATGAAGAGTTACACCTTCTGGAATATAATACCATGTACTTTTTGAAAGTCAGTTGACCTTTTGGAAGAAAATATCACCTCCATCTTCAGGGTCAAAAATAGCCAAACAAGAAACCACAGCCAGGCTCTACTTGGTACCTTCTTCATCCTGGCTTCTTGTGCGTCTTATTCTTCAGTCCTGAAGATTGAGTAAACATGTTCTGCCTTAATCCCAATTGATTTTCAACAGACTACACAGTGCTATATAATAGAAAATAGAACTCTTCTGTCATATAATCGTACTTCTTGACATTCTTCTCCTGAAAATCTTCCCTGATGACACAGCTCATAATTACACAATGTTCTGAACTGCTCACTGATTCATTCTCCTGCTCAGTCACTGCTGAAAATGTCACTGGTGCCACTCCTCTTCCGTGACTGGTGGGATGATCTTGACCGACCCTCCCGCCTGATTGACCAACACTTTGGACTGGGGTTGAGGCACCATGATCTGCTTCACCCAGGTTCCCTGCTTCGGACTGGATACATCCGCCCCTGGAGAAATATCACTCGGCAAGACAGTGGCTCTTCCAGCATCACAGGTGACAAGGACAAGTTCCAGGTGAGTGGATCATATCACTGAGTTTTGTTCCCTTGAAGCACAAAGTTCATCTAAACAGGACGCAACAGTTCATCCTTCTCCATCTTCACTTTATCCCTGAAGATGGAGGTATCACATCCCTCCAAAATTATGCTATCTTCTATTAGAATCTCTCAGTCCTGTCTGTGCCTTTGCCAAATGCAACTTCGATCTTTAAATGAAAAGGTAAAATTTTCGGATTAAATATTTAAACTTGAATCTTGAAGCTTGGGCAAGTTTAACTTTGACCTTCAAACATGGCACCTGGAAAATCCAAGCCTGAAGTTTGGTTTAAATGTGGCATTCAGCATGTCATGTTCCTGGATGAAAATTTAAATTTAAGAACTCAAACAACTTGAACTGGAAACTACTGCTCTGTTTAACCCCTTTTATGGCACTGGTAACTATATGTACCCTTTTATTTAACATAAAATTACTTGGGATTTCTTCCATGCAGTCTATGTGTGGGGTTCATTTGGCTGTGAGAACTATGATTGTTTCCCTAAGCATTTCTGGACTGGTCTATCTAATGGAGTTGTGATGTGTTCTGAGAGGTAAGACTCTCTTTACAGAGCCTTATCCTCGCCAAGTCCCAAGTTGCTGTTGCATGCTTCTCACGCAGCCCTCCTGACTTAAATTTACCAAAATTGAACCCCTCTGCTGTAAAGGCCACTACATTTAGCCATTCAATTGTCTTCACTTTCACAGTGCCCATATCGGAACGATGAGCAGGTGAAGCCTGGGAACCTTAAAAAAAGTGGATTCTGACATCTTCCATGACTCTCCTTTTTGCCTGTACTGTCTTACCTCTCTCTTTCCATGTTAGGTGGGAAAATGTTCCAATTCCAATTGTGGCATATGGTGGATGTTTTTCAGTGTTTCAAAGGCGCGTAAAGTTTATGTCCTCCATTAAAGATGGATGTTCCTCTGAAATGTTGATGTTTGTGTGCTGGGTTATACAGTGTTATGGCTTGGATGGCCACAGAATGAATCATCATTGCCCTGAAAATCTCATCCAAAGTATTCCAGTGTTTCAGAGAGACTTTTGACTGTCGTGTGAAGGGTTAATTTGTGAATTGATCATGAAACACTTGTCAGGAGAAAATAATTGCAGGAGGTCCTTGTATTTGATCAGTATTGCAGTATCAACAATAGAGAGACTTCATGTCGATTTGGTGAGGAAGGAGGGAGGTCTTATCAGATCATGCAACTAAGAGAGGCAATCCCTGTGCAGGTGATTCTGGACGTACAGCAGTTTGCGCCCAGTGAGATCACAGTCAAGACGATTGACAACGCAGTCATTGTGGAGGGGAAACATGAGGAAAAGCAGGATGAACATGGCTACGTATCGCGCCACTTTGTGCGCCGCTACATCTTACCGAGTGACATCGAGGTCAATAACATCGTGTCCAGCTTGTCATCAGATGGCGTCCTTACGGTCACTGCCCCCAAGAAGGTACAGCTTGTCACACACACCTGTTTAAAGCTTGCCTGTTCTTATTATATGTTCTTCTGAACATGGTATTGAGTGTGAAGATCCGTGTCTTGTGTGGTTGATATCTTGTTGCCTGGTGGCTGTGTCCATCTTCAGCCTAGAAGAGTAATATTTCATAGCATCCCATTGCACATCACTTATTTATTTGTGTTAGTCAGCTGTCTCACGTGCAACTTCCTTTTGAAAGCCTTTATAAGTTTTAAACGTTCAAATTTTTTATAAATCACTGGAGTATGCACACTACATGTTTCGACCAACACTGGTCATCTTCAGGTGTTGATGACGCTGCTGTGCTTCCATCTGTAAGTTCAATTTTTGGGGTATGCCAATGTCTATGCACCCATGTGTCCTCTGGTGATGAGTAGTTCCTCTTATTGTGTCACATGGAGCTGTTATGAATGTTTTGTAGACGAGGGTGTATCCCCAAAATCGAACTTGTAGGACAGAAGCACATAGTTTCAACAACAATTTTATAGACACCTGAAGATGACCAGTGTTAGTCGAAACATGTAGTGATGTAGAAGAGATTTTAATGTTTAACGCCTTTGAAGGTTTTAAAAGCAGGTTGCATGTGAGACACCTAATGAATAGGAATATAGTATATAGAAGAGTAAATTGAGTATAAGAAAAAGTGGTACTAAAATGGGGAGAGGGAGGAACAGGACTGAGGAGACCAATAGGAGTAAGGAGAATGGTATAAAGAATATTTGTCCTCTAAAGGATCATTTTCCAAGGACAGATTGAATGGGGAAAATGAGGGCTCTGAGTAAACTGATGGGAGGGGAAGAAATGAGGAGAAATAGTAGCTTTCTAAAGCCCCCCCCCCCAGGACAGGGTGGATGGAGGAAAGTTAAAAACACCAATAGGAGCTGTTGCAGAGGGCACAGTATGAGTTTTGTCCAGAGAGATCTTCCACGCTACAGAGTAACAGAACTCAGAAGACAGTCATCTGCAGGATAGTGTACGTGTATATCTTGGCTGAGATCAGCAAGTCATATTACTCTTTCACCTAATAGGGTGGTCCCGTGTGGTTCAGTGATAACTTTTGGACACCTGTTGCAGGTACTTCTGCCACCATCCGGCGAGCGTGTTGTTCCTATTGTCCACACAGGTGTACCAGCTGTCAAGCCAGCAGAACAACCCATTGTGGAGACGCCCAAAGAAGTGAAGTCAGAGTCATGAATTCATTTATGTTCGAACTGTGTTGATTTGTGTAATAAACTTTTTGTATCGTCTACATTTTAAACACTTGGCTTGAAATTGTAAACTGTAAGTGTACATATAACAAGCTAATGTCATGGGCAAGAGGGTTGCTTGAGAAGGTAACAGTCTTTCTGTTAGTCAAGAAGTTCCTGCCTTTTGTGGGAACTGAAAGTTCATTACCATCCTCAAAAGATAATATCACTGATCCTTTCATGAGCCAGATTAATCCAGTATACATCTCCTGCTGTATTTCATTAGGATGTCTCTGGTTTTCCTATCGAAACTTGGCATGCCTTTCTGTTTTTCTCTCATGCACAATTCATTCCCAGCCCATCTCATCTTACTTGATTTTGTCTCTATCAATATTTGGTGAAGAGTACAAAATGTATTTTTCTCTTTCCTCCTGTCATTTACAAATATTCTTCTGAGTACCCTGTTCTCTGACACCATTTGTCTGTCTGTGTGAAGTTAAAGTCCCTGTACTTATGCACCATGGCATGAATATTTCTAAATACAGTTACAGTATTCCTGATGTTCCATACCCACATCTGAGCCTATCGCATCAAATGAGATTTGCCATTTGTACAGCTGTGAGTATGAAGTATGTGTTCTTCTGGTATAATAATGCTGGGTGATCTGGTAGCTAGGTAACCAATGTTTCAGAAGAAAATAATCCTTCTACAGGCTGTGTGACATAACATCTCAGAAGAATATAATCTATCACAGAGTCATCAGGGCTCTTTCAGCCATGTTTTCCAGGGTTTCTTACATATCTTGTGAGCTGCATGGCAATCACAGGACCTACATATCTCTGCCAGGCAGTTGCGTCCCTTCTGGGGCACATATGTGGACATATACTAAGGGGGATACAATCAGAATATGATGATTACAGATGTAATTATTGTGGAATATTAAGGAAGAGACATCATCGTCAATGATGCAACAGCCTAGGTTGAGCCCACACCTCTCCAAGGACATTTTGCCAGCCTTCTGCCTCCTGTGTTTCAGAGACTACTTTCCATATTGTCAGCCCATCTCCTTTTGGTTTCCCCTGCCCTTTGTACATTGGACCATGTAATTAGGATTCTCTTTGGCATTTTATTTTCTTCTATCCTTGTCATGTGATATGCTCTCTGCACTCTTCCAAATCTAATTGCAGCTGGAATACGTGGCTTGTCAAAAAGCTGAAGAAGTTCCAAGCAGAGACTAGGAAATAAAATACTAAAGATGGTTGCAGAAGAGATCAAATCGTAAGAAAACTACAAGAAAACTTGGTTAGTCTAAGGATGTAGTAGCAATATGGACAGGTACCAGACAGGTTGGTGTTGTGGTAATGCTCTAGACTTGCATTCATGAGTGAATTTCTACTGAGTATTTTCATAGTTTTCCCCAGCCCCTCCAAACGGATGTCAGGATAGTCCCTGAATTAGCTCACAACAGCTTCCTTCCAAATCCTCTTGAAGTCATCATTCATTCTACCATTTTACACAGTGCAGTCCAGATACTGATAGTTTTATGCATAGGTAGGAACAGGATTCCTTGAGAACATCAACAATAAAAATGACATATAAACATCCATTAGGGAGATCAAGGAGAAGATGGAGAGAGGATGTGAGGGAAATATATAAAAGAGAAGAGAGGGTAGTGAAAGAGTGGTCACAGAAAGAGCAGAAGTGGTTATGCTGGAATAGTCAGTGGATGATGATGATATCAGAACTCATGCAATACAAGCGGTAATACCACTGGGATATGCAGGGGCTGAGAAAATTTTGGTTGCAAAGTTTTGGTTTTTTATATCTAAAGTACAACATAAAATAAATTGTGACAGGTATTTTGATTCAATGTGAATGTAGTAAGGAGGTAAATTTGTCTTCCAGTTTAAGAAAGGCAACACGGAGCTGTATGACGGAGTGAATGTCTAGTTCCTTGCACTCCAAAACCTTCAAATATAGAATTGCTTCTGTAAAATGTATAAAAGTTCAGTTTGTATGTCAGAAGAAATATTACGTCTTCACCACAGTGATTACCTAGTTAATTCTGTTTACAATATTATACTTAAGCATCCTGTTGCACTCTACACGATAAATGATACAAACTCCATCCCAAGTGCAAACAATATATTATATGTCTTTGATCTTGTTCTCCTCCACACTACATGTTTCGGCCTCTATCGGCCATCATCAGATGTATACTCTTAACGTTGCTGCCACACTGAACCCAGTCTAAAATTTAACCTTTAAAAACACATTGTTATTTTCTTCGTATTATCAACATCTACCTCGTTGATATGTGTCTGGTATGTAGATTATATTGCACACGTCAAATTTGATTTTCCTGTAGTAGCACTATAAAATCTTTAGTTACGGTATGATTTTAAAATCCTTTAAAATTTTCTCTAAATTTTAAATTTTAAAGTTAAAATTTAGAGAAAATTTTAAAGGATTTTAAAATCATACCGTAACTAAGGATTTTATAGTGCTACTACAGGAAAATCAAATTTGACGTGTGCAATATAATCTACATACCAGACACATATCAACGAGGTAGATGTTGATAATACGAAGAAAATAACAATGTGTTTTTAAAGGTTAAATTTTAGACTGGGTTCAGTGTGGCAGCAAAGTTAAGAGTATACACCTGATGATGGCCGATAGAGGCCGAAACATGTAGTGTGGAGGAGAACAAGATCAAAGACATATAATATATATTGTTTGCACTTGGGATGGAGTTTGTATCATTTATAGTTAATTCTGTTCAGTCCAACAATTGATGTTTATTGTGAGAACTATACAAAACTCGCAAATGCCATCTGTGGCTAGAATGCAGAGTTTAGGTATGTTATAGGAGGTTGTACACACAAATAAGAAGGTTGGTCTAGAAGTAAACACAGAGAAAACTAAGTATATGTTGCTGTCTTGTCACCAAAATGCAGGGCAAAATCATGACATAACGATAGGAAACAGATGTTTTGGAAATGTGGCACAGTTCAAATACTTGGGAATGACAATAACAAATCAAAACCTGATTGAGGAGGAAATGAAGAGGAGATTGAACTCGGGTAATGCTTGCTACTGTTCAGTCCAGAACCTTTTGTTGTCTCGTCTGCTGTGCAAAAACATAAAAATTAGAATATACAAAACTATAATTTTGCCTGTGGTTCTGTATGGGTGTGAAATTTGGTCTCTGACATTATGGGAGGAACATAGACTGAGGGTAGGGGCCATGCCATAGCTCAAGCGGTTAGTTGCTGGCTTCCCACCGTGGCAGCCCGGGTTTGATCCCGGGTCTGGTCAAGTGGGATTTGTGGTGGACAAAATGGTGCTAAGGTAGGTTTCCTCCGAGTACTTTGGTTTCCCCTGCCAATCTTCATTCCACTAATTGCTCCACAATCACCCTCACCTATTATCTGGGGCTGGTACAATAGGCCAGAAGTGTTTATTAACTACTTCTTAAGTAGGAAGTTTTATTTAATAGTGTTCACATATTTTATTCATCTAATTTGTTATTATGGGTATGTCCCTTCAGTCATTGCATTATTTTGGCCATATTATTGTGTTCAGCATTGAACTAGCGAACATTTACATATTTAAGAATTTCTAGGTTCATTATATTGCTTCAGATATTTTATTATGCTGGCTATATTACTGTGTTCAGCATTGAACTAGCGAACATTTACATATTTAAGAATTTCTAGGTTCATTATATTGCTTCAGATATTTTATTATGCTGGCTATATTACTGTGTTCAGCATTGAACTAGCGAACATTTACATATTTAAGATTTTCAAGGTTCATTATATTGCTTCATATATTTTATTATGCTGGCTATATTACTGTGTTCAACATTGAACTTGTGAACATTTACATATTTAAGATTTTCAAGGTTCATTATATTGCTTCATATATTTTATTATGCTGGCTATATTACTGTGTTCAACATTGAACTTGTGAACATTTACATATTTAAGATTTTCAAGGTTCATTATATTGCTTCATATATTTTATTATGCTGGCTATATTACTGTGTTCAACATTGAACTTGTGAACATTTACATNCTATGTTTTGTGTAGCTTTCAAGTATAAGTTGTAATCAAAGTTATGAAGTTGAATACAAGTATCTCTGATGGAAACAGAATTTTCTTTCAAGTTTACCCACCATCAGCTTTCCTAAACACAAGTATTCTATATATGTTATAGTTCAAATATCCATTGCATTTCAGTAAGGGGGTGTTGAATTGATGTAAATGAAATGTTATTTTACAAACACTGGTGAGGAACTTTCTCCCCATAAATAATGTTGCAACCTGGTATCTTGTACTGCAGAGGTTCTTACTCATATGTGTGTTTTCTGTTTTCGAACTGAGTTTGATATCATTTAACTCATACCCCTCCAGTTGGTTTTGAGTGAAGTGATATTAAAATCAGTTCAAAAACAAAAAACACAATAGAATAAGAACCTCTGCAGTACAAGAGGCCAGGGTTGCAACATTATTTATTGGGAAAAAGTTTCTCACCAGTGTCTGTAAAATATGAACATTTCATTTACATCAATTATTATTTCTAGCTATTCCTGTGAACCAGTGATTCTTTGGGAGGGAGCAATACACAAAGGCTGGTGGTATGATAGCATACCCTCTTACCGACCGAGCTCTCGGCACTGGAGGCAGCTATTTTGTGTCGAGAGAGTGTCCGCTGGCCACCGCGGCAGCAGTGATGCCTAATGACGTCACGACGGTTATGTTGCCCGCCAATAGCGTTGAGCGTCACGAAGGGTCATGAACGGTCATGAAGGTTATGAACGTCATGAACGAAGGGACGGGTTTTGAGTTTGATTATGTCAACTTTAGTGTAGGTTATAGAATTGTAATTAATTAGTAATATTTACGTATGTTAAGGTAGTGTGATATGTTTGTAATGTAAAAGCTGTATGTGTATGGTGTGATGATTTCTTTTTATATGAATTTGTTCAGTAAGCAGGAGGTGAGGGTACTTGACAAATATTGCTCATCATACATCTTCGTGAATATATAAATTTGAATCATATAGACTCTTATTAGAAGTGCAGAGGCTGCAGTTCTGCAGTTGGGTTATGGTTGAACGTGTCTGTGCTTGAGCTCCGAGGTGGTTGTAAACGTAAGCCCGTCACTAACCGAAAGAATTAATAGACTCACAGTTACTATGCTGTGGAATGAAACAGATATATCATGTGATGACAAAGATATTGATGTTGATTTTATGTGTAAAATAATCAGTACTCTCAATATTTGTGTTAGAAATCGAGAATTTGAAGTATGCCATTATGGGATCATATGTTGGAGAGAGAGAGGGAAGGACTTCCTAGAAATGTTATGCGGGTTTAAATGATTCGTTATTTGTTAGAAGAAAAGATTAATACTATTACAGGTATTTACGAAACAACACTTCACAGTATAGATTAGTTTGTATTTGGTTCATGAAATTTGGTGTAGTAAGAGAGTTTAAAAGTAGGTATAAATTTTATGTTGAACACTTCTCTGTATTGGTAAGTATGAGCATGGTTACAGTGAACCATAAGTAATGAAGCTGCACTGTTTGAATTACTTTCTCTGCAAATAATTTTGCAGTATGAAAGTACATGTTGACTCCCAACAATTCTCCATGCCTTGCATAGGCCTTTGAGTGGTTTGTAGCCATATTGTATTAATTGTTGAGCAGAGTGTTAACACTGTTTTTGTAATGATGGAACTGATACATAACTCAAGTTGTGGGGAAGATCAGCATTTCATTTTATAAGCAGATTGTCCTTGATGTTTGTTATTGTGCTTGAATATTCTTGTTCCATTTTGTTTCCGGTTCTTTTAGAACAAATATTTGATTCCTGCTAATAATCTGATCTAGATAATTGCATTTTATAAAAGCTATACTGACATCAGAGTTTGTGAAACAGTGAAAAATTACAAATGTGGCTATGGATATCATAGTGTTTTGCCTGTAGTAGCTGAAATGTAGGGGACAGAGTTACAGTATTTACGCATGTATAGGCCGCACATTTTTTGCCAAAAATTCAAGAGGAAAACTGGGGTGCGGCTTATATTCGAAATATTCGAAATCACACTTCATTTAAAAAAAAATATATTCATAATTAGTAATACAGGGTGTTCTACTCCTGAAATAATATTCCAAGAAAATTATTTTTTCTATAATTTCTGTCTGAAAATTGTGCTGCAGCCTATACACGCACGCAGCCTATACATGCGTAAATACGGCATATAATTATTGAGTGGGAATTTTGGTTGGACAGGAATTTGGAAATGGAAAATAAGCATAAGTTCCATAATGTGTATACATTTACTCTCTTTTAGTGCATACAATTTCACTTGTCACTTCACACTACATGTTTCGGCATCATTCTGCCATCCTCAGGTGTATCAATTACGTTAAACCATTGTATGTCCAGCAATACAACACACGCAGCTACATAAGAAAGACATCATAAGGCACAGTATATACACAATTAAAACATAAGAAGAACGACTCCCACAGCGGACGAATGGCGTTACACACAAGTTTGATATACGACGTAAGATGATAGATCTTAACAAGTTTTAATACATAAATTTTATTATTGAACAATGATGAACACACATTTTATATCATTTTATAAATGGACACTTGATGGCAGGCAGTGCAATGGTTTAACGTGATTGATACACCTGAGGATGGCAGAATGATGCCGAAACATGTAGTGTGAAGTGTCAAGTGAAATTGTATGCACTAAAAGACAGTAAATATATACACATTATGGATACGAATCAGTGCAAGAGGACACTAAAATACAACAAGCATAAGTCCTTCCATGAAATTTTTGATATATAAGTAGTGCAGTATTGCATGGCTTGCATTTATAAGGGAATGGAAATTAATTTCCCATTTTTAAGGAGCTGAAGTGTTTACTTTTACATATTTTTACAGTGTTCTAATATGGAGAGATCTTTGAACAAAATTTACTTAGTGTATGGGTATTATTAGCACCTTTTCTTTAGGCCAGTATGTATACAAGCAAATACTTGATCTGTATTGACAAGCTTGTCAAAAGTCTCACACATTTACCATTGCACTGTATTTTTCAATCTTGAGGCAAAAACTGAACCTGAGAGTACCAGCAAACATGTTTGTGCATGGGGGAGTGCCAAGTATTATCATTCAGGAATGTTATGTAACCATAAATTTTTTGAGTCATTGCAAGCCACATAGAAGTTTTACATTTTGTTGAAATTAAAAGTGGATCAAGTTTGAAACTGTACATACAGATTCGCATGCAAATCAGAACCTGTTTTTTAATACTATTCATGTAATTGTTTCAGGCCTGCAACTCACCACCACGAGACCTCAAGTGACTCTGCCATAAGAGGAAGGAGCTGTTGTTGTACAGTCATAATGAACAAGTTACAGCATTTCTCTGATGTCCATTATGCTGTCCTATCATTCACGCATGGCTCTTTCAGATAGCCTTTTCTCTTGCAGCTATGCCACCAGAATCTGCATGTCAATACTGAAGTGAAAATCTCTGCATGTCAAGACTGAAGTGAAAATCTATGCATGTCAAGACAAGTGAAAATCTGGGCATGTCAAGACTGAAGTGAAAATCTGTGCATGTCAAGACTGAAGTGAAAATCTGGGCATGTCGAGACTGAAGTGAAAATCTGGGCATGTTGAGACTGAAGTGAAAATCTGTGCATGTCGGTACTGAAGTGAAAGTCTGGGCATGTCAAGACTGAAGTGAAAATTTATGCATGTCAAGACGAGTGAAAATCTATGCCTGTCAAGACTGAAGTGAAAATCTATACATGTCAGGACTGAAACATGACAGGAAGATACTGTTACAGTATTACAGGAAGAAGTGTCAGTTTGATGTGTGTGGCCATGTCACACTGATATTTATTTGTCCAACAGACTGCCTCTCTTGCATTACTATGTTCGGGTAACACTTATTCATGATATCATCTGACTTTGCATCTTGCTTTGATGCCATCGATGTCCAACATCGGTTACTGTTCACTTCCTTTTCTTTATTGACACTACATGTTTCAGCCCAACCAGCCATCTTCAGGTGTACAGGCTGTTGTGATTATAGAATCTGCTACCCACTGTAATGTTGTTTTGTTTCCATTATGTGGAGGCCTCGGATTGCATCTGGTTCTTTATTTAGGTGTCCTTGAGCTGCTGGTGTTTGCTTCATGGTTTTGTTTGGCTGTGGCTGTCTTGAATGTTCTTGCTGGGGCAGGAATTTGTTGTGTTGATGGCCAACCACAGCACTACAAAAATGGACAGCTCAAGGACACTGAAATAAACAACAGGTGGTTAACCTAGATGCAATCCAAGGCCTCTGCATAACAGAAAGAGAAAAGCATTACAGTAAGCAGCAGGTTCCTTGATCACAACAGCCTGTACACCTGAAGATGGCCGCCAGTTAGGCCGAAACATATAGTGACGATAAGGAGAAAACTGTGAGAGAATGTTAACTGACATTGCACGCAGACGGCATCAAAGCAAAACGCAAAGTCAGATCTAAGCAGTGCAAGAGGATGCTGCTTGATAACAGTTTATGTGAAATTCATTCATGGTCTTCTGGCTTATGGCATGGTTACCAAAGTTTTCTGCTGGTCTATTGAAGCCAGGGGCAGTATGCTCTCTGGTAACCATCTACCAGGCAACACAGTGTCATAACTTAGAAGACCAGAATAAGACTTTCCACCATTGCAAAAGATTCAAATCTGATACTCTGTAAAATTGTTTGTATTTTCAAATCTGGTGGATACTGTAAGGAAGTAATCAGTAAACCATAGTACTGCTTTGTTTCCATACGTGACATGAGGTTGGAGAAAACTGCATAATGAGGAGCTTCTTAACTTATACTCTTCACCCAGTATAATTAGAATGGTCAAGTCAATGAGAATGAGGTGGACAGGGCATGTAGCACGAATGAGGGAGAAGAGGAATGCATATAGGATATTGGTGGGAAAGCCGGAAGGAAGAGACCATTGAGAAGACCAAGGCATAGGTGGGTGAACAGTATTAAAATGGATCTTAGAGGGATGGGATGGTATGGATTCGATTGATCTGGCTCAGGATAGGGACCAGTGGAGGGCTCTTGTGAACACGGTGATGAACCTTCGGGTTCCAAAAAATGCTGGGAAATTCTTAAGAAGCTGCAGATTTGGCTTCTCAAGAAGAGCTCAGCTCCATAATTAAGTAAGTTCTCTTTTTCCTTATAAAGGAAAGGACTTGGGATGTAGAGCATTCCCTGTAACAGTCTGTGGAGGCCCATAGGGTTGTGAGGCATTGAGGCTTCAGCATTTCCTAGACAGTCGGCTCACAAATGGAGGTGATGATGTCAGCTTTATGCGCCGGCTGTCCTTTACCTCCCAGGAAGATACCTGGTACTCATATCTGTTAGAGGCTGAGTTGACCCCAGGGCCATAGTGCAGCTGGAAGGATTAGGTCAAATGAAAAATCCAGTGACCTCATCAGGAATTGAACCCGTGACCTTCTGGCTTGTAGCATAGTGTCTCAGCAAATATGCCACCGAGTGCACGCGAACTTGAGAGGTGCCACAGTTAAAACACAGCGGACCCAGTCAGTATACAGTACTGTCAGTTGAAAGGACACGACATGGATCACATCCTATTTGTGCCTGAGGATGTGACTGAATTAAGATTTTGTTGCCTGGGACTCCAATTGAAGGAACCAGTTGAGTATGAAATGGCCCCTTAGGCAAAGTACTGTGCATTATTTGAGCTGCAGGATTGCTAGGGGGCTATGTTAAAAATGGAGTGTAAGTAGATTGTAGACTGTCACTTCATTCCAGCTCCTTTAATCTAATTCTGTGTAAGGTGAATGTTCATTAGGACAGCTGGTGAATAGAGTCTAAAGGGTTCTGACAGTGGTGTATAACACTCAGAATTACTGGGTTTTTGGAAACAGACCCAGTTTCCGAAACGCTGTGTTTTCTAGTTTCTAGAATAACGGACGATGGAGAAAGTCCAAAAACCCAGTAATTCTGACAGTTGATAAAGTTTGTAGAAATTGTTTTCTGACCTTCAGTTCCAGTTTGATGGCATTAACTACTGAACCACTGCAGCTAGACATGTGAAACTTGGTACAGAGATAGATCATAAAACATACTTTTTTTTTGCAAGTGGGGTGGGACTACATCCCTTCTACTGCAGCCACTTCTGGCCCCAGATGATAGGTAAGGGTGATTGTGGAGCAATTGGTGGAATGAAGATTGTCAGGGGAAACTGAAGTACTCGGAGAAAACCTGCCCCAGCGCCACCTTGTCCACCACAAATCCCACTTGATCAGACCTGGGATCAAACCTGGGCCACCGCAGTGGGAAGCAAGTGACTAACCGCTTGAGCTATGGTGTGGCCCATAAAACACGCTTGCATGTCATGTTTATTATGATGACAGAGGTAGTGTGGTACTTTTGACACTATCTGACAAGTTAATGTAATCAGTCTGTATTTAAGTAACATGTTCTTCTCAAATTATTGTGATGATTACAACAGCAGGAGCAATAGTAGTAATAATATGGCATTAACAGTTGGTGTATAGGACTAGATGTCTATGCAGAAAGAAAGTATGAATTTTGCTGAGAACTTCCATGTTTGCATTAAAGTCTCATCATGTTGGGCTTCCTGTCATAGGTCATGTACTTCAAGAATAATAAATATTTGAGGGTCATTATGGAAAAATTTAATTAATCCAAATTAGGAGGTACACTTTTTAATTTTTTAATTGTATAGTTTAAATGTCACCCTGATGTATTATTTCTACATGTAAGTTCTGTTCAGTTTTGCTGAACAAACTTAAGAAAAGGGTTTCTTCAAAATCTGTTCGCAGAGAAGGAAGCCATTACAGTGATGAAAGTGTGGGAAGTTGATAACATGATGTTCGTAGACATGAGAAGCTTGTGTGAGCTTGCTGCTTGCTTGGAAAGCTAGAGAACTGCCCGTGACAGTAATTCTAATCGTCTCATCTCTGCCTTCCTTCATTTGAAGCATTATATGTTAGTAGGAAGCTTGCTGAGCTAAATTAATCTGCAGTTTCTCATTTCCGTCTTCTAATGCTTAAGTTTATCGGTGCTATAAATGTAGTAATCAATATGTAACAGGAATTGTTCATTTATGGAATGTGTTCACTTGTATCCATGAGTTTATAAGGCAGAATACCAGTTGGGTCTTTTCCTTTCTCTTTTATGCATATTTAGCATTTTCAATGGCAGAACTGTGTCTATATTCCCGTTGTTGTGTGTTGCAGTTCTTGCAGGCAGTGCGCATTTTAATGGAGTGTGATATGGGAGTTCCCTAATGAAACCTGTCTAAAGCATTATATCAGCTTCCACTTCCGTTGGTCTAAATCACTTTCATATATGTCTTACAGAAGTACAGGGTGAATCGTATAGAACCGGCCCGATGAATTTGCTAATAATTCCGCAGGTGATGCATATAACCACTCACAATTATGACATAATCCATGGGCCATGCTGAGTCAAATGGTGTGCGCATGATCCGGCAAGTGGCAGCCCATATGCTGCAAGGTCAAGGACAATCCTGAAACGTGTCTGCAGTGTGCAGGAGTACACTGGAGTCATGGAGTACACTGTTGAACAGCGAGTGTGTCTTGTGCCCACGTACTGGGTGACAGGCTCAATTGTGAACACACAATTGGAATTCAGGAGGAAGTTTGGAGTGTGCAAGAAGCCAGCAAAATTGACTATAGAGTCCTTGGCTCAAAAATTGGAAAGGACAGGGACACTTTTAAGTGAACGTGGTAAAAACCGTCCAGAAATGCCGGAAGAAACGATTGCAGTTGTGCGGGACAGGTTACTGTAGTCTCCCAAGAAATCATTACAACATCTAAGCCAGGAAACCGGGTATTCTTATTCAACGTGTCAGTGGGCTGCAAAGAAAGCAAATCTTCATCCCTACAAGATCACCAGTGTTGGGGAATTGGGTGATATTGATAAAGATAAATGGGTACGGTACTGTTTATGGTTTCAGGAATCTGTGCACGATAACAGAATTTTTAGATATCACTTGGTTTAGTGATGAAGCATGATCCACCTGTCAGGATATGTAAATGCACAAAATTCCAGGTTCTGGGCATCTGAAAACCCACATGAGATTGCTGAATCACCACTACACCCACAAAAAGTGGGTGTGTGGTGCGCCATTTCTGGTTTACGAATCATTGGACCGATCTTCGACACGACCGTAGACAGCACCTGTATTTTTTATGATTTCTTGCTGCATGATGTGGAACTTACACAGGGTTATTTTCAGCAGGATTCAGCAATGTGCCACATGTCCAACATGTCCATGGAACTGATTGAGAGCTTCTTCCCTGATCACGTCATCTCTAAAAAAATGTGGCCCCCAAAATCCCCTGACCTTACCAGTCCGGATTTTTTTCTCTGGGGTTTACTGAAGGACAGGGTGCATGCAAACAAACCGCATACATTACAGGATTTAAAGGACAACATTTCAGCTGAAATCAGGAGCATCACTGAAGAAACACTGCAGCGAGTCATGGCGAATATGCAAATGCGGGTGGAGACGTGTCTGCTTGAAAACAGCAGACACTTTCAACACCTGCTCTGATCACGGCACACAATCCAAGATAAGATATGTGTAAATTACTTTAATATCTGTATGGTATATTTTATATTACAGCTTATTTCATCGGGCCGGTTCTATATGAATGACCCTGTATTCGAAGTTACAAATATTTGGTAAAGTTTTTGTTTATGTGTGAAATGGACTCTGTATGCTTGCACCTTACCTCTCTTTTGCTTCACCTGATTGAATAAAGTACAGCCAATGATGTCTCTTTCCCGAAACTCATCGTGTAAACCTTGGCTCTCATATCTGCATACACTGTCAGCATGTGGCAGTTTGGATTAATTGACAGGCTTTTCTAAACACCTGGTAACTTGAAGGACTGTTATCATCTTAGGTGTGAGGCCGTGTAGACTGGTAGAATTTTACCACCACTTTGGAGGAACCTGTAAAGTAATAAGACCCTGAAATGGAGGCCTCACATTCGTCAGAAATGTTGATAACATTCTACCAGACTACATGGTGTCACATCCCAGAAGACTGAAATCTTCATGGTTATTGCCATGGGAACATCAGGTCTCAGCTTAGAGAGTACACATTGTAATTGCACATACAGGGAATACACAGTCATGAATAGGTAACAGCTGGTTTTGATTTGACATGGGAGTTAAGTGTAAGATAGCAACTCTTGATTGAGAACTGAGAGTTGCATGTTCTGCGTTTGTTGATACTTCAGAATTGCATGGTGACAGTGAGGAGTCTAGGGCCGGTACTTGGAATGAAGACTACAGCATTCTGAGTTGTAACAGCCGGTAGTTCAGAGACAGCCTGGCGTTTTCAAGGTGACATATTCCTCCTAAACATTGGGCCATCTCCAAACTACACATTGTTACAATGCAGAACCCTGAACTCCTTATCAATGTTGCCATGAAAACATCAAATCAAACAAGGTACTTAAACTATTTGTGTAAGAAACGTAAGTTGTGGCCTGATTGCAGAGGTANAATATAAACATTCTGATGTATGTGAGGATATTTGGATCCTTCTGGGTGGGATATTTGTAATTTATTTTAATAAATACTCTTCAGAGCTGATTATGTCTTTGCTGCTTCATGTTTTAGGAAAACCCGTTATGTGTACACCCTAAGGATGCCTGTACAGATATGGATGACACATGTAAGGGGGNGGCTGCAAAGAAAGCAAATCTTCATCCCTACAAGATCACCAGTGTTGGGGAATTGGGTGATATTGATAAAGATAAATGGGTACGGTACTGTTTATGGTTTCAGGAATCTGTGCACGATAACAGAATTTTTAGATATCACTTGGTTTAGTGATGAAGCATGATCCACCTGTCAGGATATGTAAATGCACAAAATTCCAGGTTCTGGGCATCTGAAAACCCACATGAGATTGCTGAATCACCACTACACCCACAAAAAGTGGGTGTGTGGTGCGCCATTTCTGGTTTACGAATCATTGGACCGATCTTCGACACGACCGTAGACAGCACCTGTATTTTTTATGATTTCTTGCTGCATGATGTGGAACTTACACAGGGTTATTTTCAGCAGGATTCAGCAATGTGCCACATGTCCAACATGTCCATGGAACTGATTGAGAGCTTCTTCCCTGATCACGTCATCTCTAAAAAAATGTGGCCCCCAAAATCCCCTGACCTTACCAGTCCGGATTTTTTTCTCTGGGGTTTACTGAAGGACAGGGTGCATGCAAACAAACCGCATACATTACAGGATTTAAAGGACAACATTTCAGCTGAAATCAGGAGCATCACTGAAGAAACACTGCAGCGAGTCATGGCGAATATGCAAATGCGGGTGGAGACGTGTCTGCTTGAAAACAGCAGACACTTTCAACACCTGCTCTGATCACGGCACACAATCCAAGATAAGATATGTGTAAATTACTTTAATATCTGTATGGTATATTTTATATTACAGCTTATTTCATCGGGCCGGTTCTATATGAATGACCCTGTATTCGAAGTTACAAATATTTGGTAAAGTTTTTGCTTATGTGTGAAATGGACTCTGTATGCTTGCACCTTACCTCTCTTTTGCTTCACCTGATTGAATAAAGTACAGCCAATGATGTCTCTTTCCCGAAACTCATCGTGTAAACCTTGGCTCTCATATCTGCATACACTGTCAGCATGTGGCAGTTTGGATTAATTGACAGGCTTTTCTAAACACCTGGTAACTTGAAGGACTGTTATCATCTTAGGTGTGAGGCCGTGTAGACTGGTAGAATTTTACCACCACTTTGGAGGAACCTGTAAAGTAATAAGACCCTGAAATGGAGGCCTCACATTCGTCAGAAATGTTGATAACATTCTACCAGACTACATGGTGTCACATCCCAGAAGACTGAAATCTTCATGGTTATTGCCATGGGAACATCAGGTCTCAGCTTAGAGAGTACACATTGTAATTGCACATACAGGGAATACACAGTCATGAATAGGTAACAGCTGGTTTTGATTTGACATGGGAGTTAAGTGTAAGATAGCAACTCTTGATTGAGAACTGAGAGTTGCGTGTTCTGCGTTTGTTGATACTTCAGAATTGCATGGTGACAGTGAGGAGTCTAGGGCCGGTACTTGGAATGAAGACTACAGCATTCTGAGTTGTAACAGCCGGTAGTTCAGAGACAGCCTGGCGTTTTCAAGGTGACATATTCCTCCTAAACATTGGGCCATCTCCAAACTACACATTGTTACAATGCAGAACCCTGAACTCCTTATCAATGTTGCCATGAAAACATCAAATCAAACAAGGTACTTAAACTATTTGTGTAAGAAACGTAAGTTGTGGCCTGATTGCAGAGGTAATTGTAAGTGTAAATTGGATAGGAATTACTGCGGCTTTGGGGTTGGTGGGAGTTGTTAAAGCTAATTTTAATTGGTACAATTAGAAATTTCTTGGCAGCTAATTCCTCAATACTCTGACAAGCCATAGTGGACAGTTCAGGCATCGTACTGAAGTAGAATTCTGTAATGTAAGTGTACGGAAGTATGACTGCCAAACTTGGCTAAGGTAAAGACAGATGGGTTGCAGCATAGTGAAAGCAATATGAATCAATTTGTTGGATTGTAACATAATCCATGCAGTGGTACTTGGAAATTCTGTTAGGGGTTAGAATGTTTGACAATATTTTACATTCACTGTATCCAAAAATTATACGGACTGAAACAAATATAAACATTCTGATGTATGTGAGGATATTTGGATCCTTCTGGGTGGGATATTTGTAATTTATTTTAATAAATACTCTTCAGAGCTGATTATGTCTTTGCTGCTTCATGTTTTAGGAAAACCCGTTATGTGTACACCCTAAGGATGCCTGTACAGATATGGATGACACATGTAAGGGGGAATAAGAATTTTATGCACATTGTCAAGGGTTTTATTTGATAGATCCATACAGGTCAGTCAACTCCTTTGATGCAGGAGAGATTTATCTCCTACGAGCCTTGCATTGTCACAGGAAAATGCAGATCAATATAAGCAGAACATTAATGTCCCAAACAGAGTTTGAGGTAAACTTTAGGTCGCCTGAGACTCTATGCATCTATGACAATGCAGCCAGCTGGTTCAGGCTTCATCCTTGCCNCGCCATTTCTGGTTTACGAATCATTGGACCGATCTTCGACACGACCGTAGACAGCACCTGTATTTTTTATGATTTCTTNTGCTTTACAGTGTGTTGTCAGGAAGGACTGGAATTGAATGACCCCAATTGCATCCTGATGGCTTTAATAGAACCAATAAAGAAATAAAAACAAGTTACNACAGGGTTATTTTCAGCAGGATTCAGCAATGTGCCACATGTCCAACATGTCCATGGAACTGATTGAGAGCTTCTTCCCTGATCACGTCATCTCTAAAAAAATGTGGCCCCCAAAATCCCCTGACCTTACCAGTCCGGATTTTTTTCTCTGGGGTTTACTGAAGGACAGGGTGCNCAGAATATGTACAGGGTGTAAATAAAATGAAGTATATGAGAACATAAAACAGCATCTGCAGAAGAGTCACATTGTAAATTCAGCTGACAAATAATTTGAAACTAATTCAGAATTTTAATATGTGGGATGAAAAACATTAAAATATATTTGGTTTGGGAGTAGNCATACATTACAGGATTTAAAGGACAACATTTCAGCTGAAATCAGGAGCATCACTGAAGAAACACTGCAGCGAGTCATGGCGAATATGCAAATGCGGGTGGAGACGTGTNATCTTGAATATTTCAGAACACCAAAACATTAAAATTCAGTGGCATGCTGAAGGAATATATGTTCCTAGTGTTTATGGAGGTAAGTAAAAATGCTTTCACTGCCNTGCTCTGATCACGGCACACAATCCAAGATAAGATATGTGTAAATTACTTTAATATCTGTATGGTATATTTTATATTACAGCTTATTTCATCGGGCCGGTTCTATATNCCCTGAGACCCACACATCTACTGGTTGAATTTGCATATAAAATTATATGCGCCGTGAATTTACGACTATCCTCAGAGCCTGACTGTTTCAANTTATGTGTGAAATGGACTCTGTATGCTTGCACCTTACCTCTCTTTTGCTTCACCTGATTGAATAAAGTACAGCCAATGATGTCTCTTTCCCGAAACTCATCGTGTAAACCTTGGCTCTCATATCTGCATACACTGTCAGCATGTGGCAGTTTGGATTAATTGACAGGCTTTTCTAAACACCTGGTAACTTGAAGGACTGTTATCATCTTAGGTGTGAGGCCGTGTAGACTGGTAGAATTTTACCACCACTTTGGAGGAACCTGTAAAGTAATAAGACCCTGAAATGGAGGCCTCACATTCGTCAGAAATGTTGATAACATTCTACCAGACTACATGGTGTCACATCCCAGAAGACTGAAATCTTCATGGTTATTGCCATGGGAACATCAGGTCTCAGCTTAGAGAGTACACATTGTAATTGCACATACAGGGAATACACAGTCATGAATAGGTAACAGCTGGTTTTGATTTGACATGGGAGTTAAGTGTAAGATAGCAACTCTTGATTGAGAACTGAGAGTTGCGTGTTCTGCGTTTGTTGATACTTCAGAATTGCATGGTGACAGTGAGGAGTCTAGGGCCGGTACTTGGAATGAAGACTACAGCATTCTGAGTTGTAACAGCCGGTAGTTCAGAGACAGCCTGGCGTTTTCAAGGTGACATATTCCTCCTAAACATTGGGCCATCTCCAAACTACACATTGTTACAATGCAGAACCCTGAACTCCTTATCAATGTTGCCATGAAAACATCAAATCAAACAAGGTACTTAAACTATTTGTGTAAGAAACGTAAGTTGTGGCCTGATTGCAGAGGTAATTGTAAGTGTAAATTGGATAGGAATTACTGCGGCTTTGGGGTTGGTGGGAGTTGTTAAAGCTAATTTTAATTGGTACAATTAGAAATTTCTTGGCAGCTAATTCCTCAATACTCTGACAAGCCATAGTGGACAGTTCAGGCATCGTACTGAAGTAGAATTCTGTAATGTAAGTGTACGGAAGTATGACTGCCAAACTTGGCTAAGGTAAAGACAGATGGGTTGCAGCATAGTGAAAGCAATATGAATCAATTTGTTGGATTGTAACATAATCCATGCAGTGGTACTTGGAAATTCTGTTAGGGGTTAGAATGTTTGACAATATTTTACATTCACTGTATCCAAAAATTATACGGACTGAAACAAATATAAACATTCTGATGTATGTGAGGATATTTGGATCCTTCTGGGTGGGATATTTGTAATTTATTTTAATAAATACTCTTCAGAGCTGATTATGTCTTTGCTGCTTCATGTTTTAGGAAAACCCGTTATGTGTACACCCTAAGGATGCCTGTACAGATATGGATGACACATGTAAGGGGGAATAAGAATTTTATGCACATTGTCAAGGGTTTTATTTGATAGATCCATACAGGTCAGTCAACTCCTTTGATGCAGGAGAGATTTATCTCCTACGAGCCTTGCATTGTCACAGGAAAATGCAGATCAATATAAGCAGAACATTAATGTCCCAAACAGAGTTTGAGGTAAACTTTAGGTCGCCTGAGACTCTATGCATCTATGACAATGCAGCCAGCTGGTTCAGGCTTCATCCTTGCCGATACATATTTCTGCTTTACAGTGTGTTGTCAGGAAGGACTGGAATTGAATGACCCCAATTGCATCCTGATGGCTTTAATAGAACCAATAAAGAAATAAAAACAAGTTACGTCCCTGTGCTCAGTGCAGCACTGCACTCAGAATATGTACAGGGTGTAAATAAAATGAAGTATATGAGAACATAAAACAGCATCTGCAGAAGAGTCACATTGTAAATTCAGCTGACAAATAATTTGAAACTAATTCAGAATTTTAATATGTGGGATGAAAAACATTAAAATATATTTGGTTTGGGAGTAGATTCTGGAAATTGTCCTTTTTTAAAAAACCTATCTTGAATATTTCAGAACACCAAAACATTAAAATTCAGTGGCATGCTGAAGGAATATATGTTCCTAGTGTTTATGGAGGTAAGTAAAAATGCTTTCACTGCCATGCATAAAAAGCTGCAGTTGCATTCCCTGTGGACATGAACATGGAACCTTCAGAAGGTAAGTTCGCTGCCCCATCCCTGAGACCCACACATCTACTGGTTGAATTTGCATATAAAATTATATGCGCCGTGAATTTACGACTATCCTCAGAGCCTGACTGTTTCAAGAGCCCACTTTATGATCAGAATAAACGTACAATAAATCCTTACAAGACTCAATATGAATGGTGTGTATAAAGCTTAAGACTTGCTGTACCAAACTGTTTATCCTGTACTGAATACAGCAGTCATGACAAACACTGGATGAATGATCGAGCATGACAAACATTAGCTCAGTGGTAAAGCAGTTGGCTTAATGAAGTNGAAGGACTGTTATCATCTTAGGTGTGAGGCCGTGTAGACTGGTAGAATTTTACCACCACTTTGGAGGAACCTGTAAAGTAATAAGACCCTGAAATGGAGGCCTCACATTCGTCAGAAATGTTGATAACANGTGGGGCCAAGTTAATATAAATAAAATTACTGCTTAATGTACAATTTGCAGGTAAAGTAGGAAATGCAAACAAAACCCTGTACTTTTTGTTCCAGTAACCTTCAACACCTTCAAGAGCACAGCACTGCCGCAGCGNGCACATACAGGGAATACACAGTCATGAATAGGTAACAGCTGGTTTTGATTTGACATGGGAGTTAAGTGTAAGATAGCAACTCTTGATTGAGAACTGAGAGTTGCGTGTTCTGCGTTTGTTGATACTTCAGAATTGCATGGTGACAGTGAGGAGTCTAGGGCCGGTACTTGGAATGAAGACTACAGCATTCTGAGTTGTAACAGCCGGTAGTTCAGAGACAGCCTGGCGTTTTCAAGGTGACATATTCCTCCTAAACATTGGGCCATCTCCAAACTACACATTGTTACAATGCAGAACCCTGAACTCCTTATCAATGTTGCCATGAAAACATCAAATCAAACAAGGTACTTAAACTATTTGTGTAAGAAACGTAAGTTGTGGCCTGATTGCAGAGGTAATTGTAAGTGTAAATTGGATAGGAATTACTGCGGCTTTGGGGTTGGTGGGAGTTGTTAAAGCTAATTTTAATTGGTACAATTAGAAATTTCTTGGCAGCTAATTCCTCAATACTCTGACAAGCCATAGTGGACAGTTCAGGCATCGTACTGAAGTAGAATTCTGTAATGTAAGTGTACGGAAGTATGACTGCCAAACTTGGCTAAGGTAAAGACAGATGGGTTGCAGCATAGTGAAAGCAATATGAATCAATTTGTTGGATTGTAACATAATCCATGCAGTGGTACTTGGAAATTCTGTTAGGGGTTAGAATGTTTGACAATATTTTACATTCACTGTATCCAAAAATTATACGGACTGAAACAAATATAAACATTCTGATGTATGTGAGGATATTTGGATCCTTCTGGGTGGGATATTTGTAATTTATTTTAATAAATACTCTTCAGAGCTGATTATGTCTTTGCTGCTTCATGTTTTAGGAAAACCCGTTATGTGTACACCCTAAGGATGCCTGTACAGATATGGATGACACATGTAAGGGGGAATAAGAATTTTATGCACATTGTCAAGGGTTTTATTTGATAGATCCATACAGGTCAGTCAACTCCTTTGATGCAGGAGAGATTTATCTCCTACGAGCCTTGCATTGTCACAGGAAAATGCAGATCAATATAAGCAGAACATTAATGTCCCAAACAGAGTTTGAGGTAAACTTTAGGTCGCCTGAGACTCTATGCATCTATGACAATGCAGCCAGCTGGTTCAGGCTTCATCCTTGCCGATACATATTTCTGCTTTACAGTGTGTTGTCAGGAAGGACTGGAATTGAATGACCCCAATTGCATCCTGATGGCTTTAATAGAACCAATAAAGAAATAAAAACAAGTTACGTCCCTGTGCTCAGTGCAGCACTGCACTCAGAATATGTACAGGGTGTAAATAAAATGAAGTATATGAGAACATAAAACAGCATCTGCAGAAGAGTCACATTGTAAATTCAGCTGACAAATAATTTGAAACTAATTCAGAATTTTAATATGTGGGATGAAAAACATTAAAATATATTTGGTTTGGGAGTAGATTCTGGAAATTGTCCTTTTTTAAAAAACCTATCTTGAATATTTCAGAACACCAAAACATTAAAATTCAGTGGCATGCTGAAGGAATATATGTTCCTAGTGTTTATGGAGGTAAGTAAAAATGCTTTCACTGCCATGCATAAAAAGCTGCAGTTGCATTCCCTGTGGACATGAACATGGAACCTTCAGAAGGTAAGTTCGCTGCCCCATCCCTGAGACCCACACATCTACTGGTTGAATTTGCATATAAAATTATATGCGCCGTGAATTTACGACTATCCTCAGAGCCTGACTGTTTCAAGAGCCCACTTTATGATCAGAATAAACGTACAATAAATCCTTACAAGACTCAATATGAATGGTGTGTATAAAGCTTAAGACTTGCTGTACCAAACTGTTTATCCTGTACTGAATACAGCAGTCATGACAAACACTGGATGAATGATCGAGCATGACAAACATTAGCTCAGTGGTAAAGCAGTTGGCTTAATGAAGTAATGACCCATCATGAAGGGGTGGGGCCAAGTTAATATAAATAAAATTACTGCTTAATGTACAATTTGCAGGTAAAGTAGGAAATGCAAACAAAACCCTGTACTTTTTGTTCCAGTAACCTTCAACACCTTCAAGAGCACAGCACTGCCGCAGCGCCAAGCTTTTATCCTGGGATTTGATAGTTTGGCTGCAGATGTAGCTGTATTTCTGAAGAAGGGGATGCAGTAGCCAATCAGCATCAACGGTCAGAGCCAAGTTAATATACATGAATCTAGTGCTAATTGCATGACTAAAAGGTGTTGCAAGAAATGTAAACAAACAGTCTAAACTTGTAACCTCCAAAAAGTCTTCAGGAGCTCATTTATAGCCACAGTTTCAAGCTTTTGATGAGGATTACAGAGCAGTGTTGCAGATGAATGTTTATATGTTAGACAGGATATGAGGATAAACTTTGTTTCCTTGATTCACCATCTGTTCAAGCCAAGTGGTCAGTCCTCATTCAGTCAAGTCTTTTAATTTATGCCGCAATGACTGGTCTGAGGAAGATCATTTATTCTGTATTTCTCCTGTGAGGCATCAGCTGACTGGTTGACCACAACCACCTTAATCTCAGGGGTAAAGCACCATTTCCATGTGCAGCAGCCCTCAAGTCCAGTCAAGAGGTTTCATGAAGATACTTTTCTTCCATCACTCTACTTGGTATTTGGTGCAAAGCTTGCTTTGAGTGTAAAGCAGATGAGCCAAGTGGATGAGAACTGACCAGTTGGCTTGCAAAAATGGCTAATTGAAGAAATGAAATTCATCCTCATACCCTATCTAGGAGATAAATGTTCAAGTGTGGTAGTGATGTATAAATCCTCATCAGAAATTTCACAGCTTTGGCCTAAAATGTGCTCTTGAAGGTTTTAGAGGTTATAAGATCAAAACAATCAGGGTTATATATACATTTCTTGTATCTTCAAAATATTTGCATTTAGCACTACATTCATGTTGGCCCCTGACCATTGATGCTTATTGCCTACTGTAACTCATTTTTCGGAAATATGGCAACATTTGCAGCCAGATGCCCAGAGCTGCAACATGGTTTGCGTTCTTGAATGTCAAAAAATTCCGGGTTTTTGTTTACATTTCGTGCTATACCTATAAGTGGTGCAGTTGGCAAGGAAATCATGTGGACTTATGTGCCCCCGCCCCTTAATGTTGGTTGGCAACACTGTCGCAGCCATTAAATGGCCGGGGTGTTGGGGGTGCGATGGTTAAGTTCTTTTACCCCCCCCCTGGAGGCGTGGTTTCATTTACTGTACCCATAGATTGTGCAGTAAGCACATAAGCGGAACCGCCCCTTAATGCTGATTGGCTACTCATTACTCATGGTCGTGTAATTGCCGCATGTTCGTGTTCCTGCCGCGGTGCATCGGAAAGTACCTGGTTTTTGTTTACATTTTGCCGCGCTGCATAGGAAAGTACCGGGTTTTTGTTTACATTTTGCCGCGGTGCAACGGAAAGTAGCCGGTGTTAACGAAAAGTTCCGGGGTTTGTTTACATTTCTTGCTGTATGCACAAAATCTGTAAAAGTACTGTCCTGCTTCGGGTTTTCCAAATAACCTCCGGGTTTTCACAAAAACCAATCAGGTTTTCAGAAAAACCTTCCGGGTTTTCCAAGTAACCGGGTTTTGTTTACATTTCTTGCTGTAAGCACAAAATGTGCTCAAAGACTGTGTTGCTCCGGGTTTTCAGAATAACCACCGGGTTTTCCAAATAACCATAGACCATTAAAACGNCAACAACATAACAGTCAAGGTTAAAATTACCTAGCTACATGTTTCAGCTTTTTAAAGTCATCATCAGGCAAAACACATGATTATTATATTCACACATTATTAGTAATCATGTGTTTTGCCTGATGATGGCTTAAAAAAGCCGAAACATGTAGCTGGGTAATTTTAACCTTGACTGTTATGTTGTTGTGTTATGACGGACTCCAGAAAGAATTGTATATAATAACACAACAGGATTCATTAATGAATCATATTGTGTCTACAGTCGCAATATGAAATCAGGTCATCCACAAACAGCAGTTTCATTTGGCTGATGATACGGGATATGATACTGTGTAGGTTGGTAGAAGTTTAATGACATTTCAGAGGAACACACTGCCTTCAGCTTTAATTTTCCATCCTGAAGATGGAGGAAGTATATTTGTCTGCAGTGTTGGTTAAAACAAATTTTGGAGCATTACAGTTCAGAAGACTTATTCTCAATAATACTGCTGAAAAGTCAGGATGTGATAGAATGTACGTAGCAGGTCTACCCTTATGAAGGTGGCAGTACGTTCCTCCAAAATGTTGGCACTCCTACCCACCTACACAGCGTCACTTCCAAATAACTCATGATCACTACCATGAATATCTCGTATCTCATACGTAACACTGGTGTTTGTAGATGACTGTACTTCCATTTATGAACAAGAAATACTGGCACACTACAACAATACATTAATTGTGCTGTACTGATTAAACTGAACTGTGATCAGTTCAGATGAATTATGTTACATAATGAAATTATTTCTCAGAGCATTGTTTGAACAAGTCTTCATCACAGTAGTGAGTCTGTTAGGAAATCTGTACAAATTAATAAGAAATGGCAAGTCTACCACTGCAACCATTTCAAGCTATTGGCCTGACACTTCAGTGGCCCTGCATGGGCTCCAACTGCACGCGGCTACCTCAACTTTACAGTTAAACTTTTAGTGCATACAAACATATTATGAAATTAAAACATTTTTATATCATTTTCCTAAAGCTGATATACATTTAAATACTACACCAAGTGAAACTATTTTATTGTATCTTTCTCAGCAGGATACTGACAGTAAAGAAACAAAATCTTCAGTTTCTTTTGATAGGTGTGTCATACCTTTTGTCTGAAAAATTAATCACCTATGGTAAGGACAGATAGTAACGACCATCAATAACAATAAGCAGACTGCTTTGAGTGAGAATGTTACAAACTGAAATCCACTCCACACATAATTCCAGCCTTGCAAGTAACCACACTAACTGAACAACAAATTCTGCATGCACCTAATGGAGTGGGTGTACATATTTTAACTTATAATCCCTATTTCATGAAGAAATACCTAAATGTAACAACTTTTGTAATAATGTGATTTCAAGTTAATTTCTATTAACAAAGACTAAAACATATTCAAACTGTCTTAAATAATTAGGTGGCTGGAATGAATGTCACTGAGGATATCAACTTAAATTTATACACTACTGATATCAAGAAAAATGTATCTAATATTATATTTAAGCATCCTGTTGCACTCTACACGATAA
>NW_019725838.1:149394-161329 GCF_002891405.2 Cryptotermes secundus | reverse complement strand
CCATCACCATCATAGGGATACAACAACACTGTGTCGCCATATGTTCCATACTAGCTTCTGCCTAGTTGGGCCGCCCAGCTTGGCCTGTCGTACTGACCTGGGTTTTCCTCTCTCGAGATCCCTTACCCAATCTTAGGGAGGCATGCTGCACCACGTCAACAAGCAAGTCGTTTCTTACGAGCCTGTCCCGTACCCGTATAGACGGGGGACACGGCTCAAGTGGGCACCAGTATCGGTAGGGTATGGCGACAGTATAAATTAAAGGGGGACGTACAACAGACTATTAGCCGCGGTGCATGGGGAAACCCACCACCATACTGAATAGTTGGCCAAGAAATTCCTGGAAATCGCAAGGTTCATTGCCGTATTCAGAAAAGCACGGAAGTGTACCCTGTCCTGAGTCAGTTAAATGCTGTGCACACCCTCTAAGATTCGCTTTAATATTATGCTCTCCTCTAAGCTTATGTCTAGATTTTTCTCTCCTTTACTTCGTCCAAAAAACACACACACACACACACACATACACCCGCTTTAAACATATATATTGTCACGTGTTGGGTGTGTGTCACGCGACAAATAACTTCACGCCGTCTTGGAAGTAGCGAATTTCTTGCATATTCGCTCTTACACTTATACAATTCACAATTTCGCAAATACTGCCATCTGCAGTATCACAATTACTTCTCCTGCTGGAGTCACTTCCATGCACTCGATACTACTCAACAACTCGTAACTGCTGGACTTCACCTCATCTCTTCGAAGGCTGGAAACCGACTGCTAATGCTCAACTAACTCCGGCGAATGCTAGACTTCAACTGCACTGCTTAGTTTAAGTCCAAGTCATATTGCGACTGACGNGTGTTAGGTCTGGTGACCTTGGTGTCGTGTCAGTCGACCAGCGTCTGTCCATTGTTGTCGCTAAACATGTTTCGCAGCCAGGAACTCGTGTACCCTGACGGACATTGCGGGGAGCGCCGCCTTGCTGAAAGCAAACAAAGTGCATCTGTAGTCACGGCGCAATGTAAATTTGCAGCATGTCCAAGCACTTCCCTCCTGTTGCCGTGCCTTAAAAATATACGGTCCCAGCGGCCACTGGTTCAGTTGAGTTTCCAGTTTGTGATGGTTCGGTACAAACAAGTATGCCTCTTCACACAACCAGCTACAGTGCGGTCGCATTTTAGTGCGATATAAAAATATAGTAATAAAGTCATACTTTATGCGAATCCCAAAAAATTCGGCAGTACGTTTATCCCCATGAGAAAACTTGTCTTGAAGTATGCGATGTCTTCAGGAACGCATCAGTTGCATAAAATGCTACCGCACTGTAGTATAAGATTTGCTTTATCAGTCCAAATTATTTTGATATAAGTCAGGAATTTCCACAGTTCATTTGAAAGGAGCTCACGAAGGTGAGCAACCCAAGAGTTCATCTCTGATTGTATTGCTTAAATTTGGCTTCATTGATCCGACTGCACACACACTCGTTGCTCCAGACCAAGGATGCGAATAGATTTCCTACGGCTTCGCAAATCCACGCTGTCTTCTCCTTCGACCTTGCTGTTCTGGAAGAACTGAACACAGTACCATGTTCTGATTGCTGATGCAGACTGCACGTGGCCTCACATGTTGGAACTGAATCATAATGCTCACGCCACTGCGAATGAATCGCTGGAAAGCCATTTTTTCTACCACATTCTGAAAGCAAGCGTTAACATAATCTCACGTGAAACACACTTATGATAAATGGCGGGAAACATCTGTTTCTACACTCATTACACTAGGCGCTCCAACGCATAATTGGATAGTGACTCTGGTGAGAAACAGCTTTTAAAACCGGTTCCTACAAGCATTATTACACTAGACAACCAGCGCACTCCAATGGGCGGTAACGTTTGCCTCACCTTATATATATACTTCCTGTTGTGCCATCCACGTCACAATATATATATTGTGACGTGGATGGCACAACAGGAAGTATATATATAAGGTGAGGCAAACGTTACCGCCCATTGGAGTGCGCTGGTTGTCTAGTGTAATAATGCTTGTAGGAACCGGTTTTAAAAGCTGTTTCTCACCAGAGTCACTATCCAATTATGCGTTGGAGCGCCTAGTGTAATGAGTGTAGAAACAGATGTTTCCCGCCATTTATCATAAGTGTGTTTCACGTGAGATTATGTTAACGCTTGCTTTCAGAATGTGGTAGAAAAAATGGCTTTCCAGCGATTCATTCGCAGTGGCGTGAGCATTATGATTCAGTTCCAACATGTGAGGCCACGTGCAGTCTGCATCAGCAATCAGAACATGGTACTGTGTTCAGTTCTTCCAGAACAGCAAGGTCGAAGGAGAAGACAGCGTGGATTTGCGAAGCCGTAGGAAATCTATTCGCATCCTTGGTCTGGAGCAACGAGTGTGTGTGCAGTCGGATCAATGAAGCCAAATTTAAGCAATACAATCAGAGATGAACTCTTGGGTTGCTCACCTTCGTGAGCTCCTTTCAAATGAACTGTGGAAATTCCTGACTTATATCAAAATAATTTGGACTGATAAAGCAAATCTTATACTACAGTGCGGTAGCATTTTATGCAACTGATGCGTTCCTGAAGACATCGCATACTTCAAGACAAGTTTTCTCATGGGGATAAACGTACTGCCGAATTTTTTGGGATTCGCATAAAGTATGACTTTATTACTATATTTTTATATCGCACTAAAATGCGACCGCACTGTAGCTGGTTGTGTGAAGAGGCATACTTGTTTGTACCGAACCATCACAAACTGGAAACTCAACTGAACCAGTGGCCGCTGGGACCGTATATTTTTAAGGCACGGCAACAGGAGGGAAGTGCTTGGACATGCTGCAAATTTACATTGCGCCGTGACTACAGATGCACTTTGTTTGCTTTCAGCAAGGCGGCGCTCCCCGCAATGTCCGTCAGGGTACACGAGTTCCTGGCTGCGAAACATGTTTAGCGACAACAATGGACAGACGCTGGTCGACTGACACGACACCAAGGTCACCAGACCTAACACCCATGGATTTTCATTTATGGGGTGTTGTCTAGGACAAATCATATGCTGGAAACCCCCAACTGAAATCAGCCACAGAGGATCCTTTCGCAAAAATTGCTTTGTAGAACACTATGCTCGGCTGTGTCTGAAAAATTTTCAGCATTGTATCAGATCAGAAAGTAGAAAATGTCAACATTTACGGTAGATAATTTGAACATTAAAATGATAATTGCATGGAAATATGAACAATAATAAAATAATAATACGATAACTTAATTTTAACCCCACGGGTAGTGACTTCTGCGCCATCTGTATACCATTTCACACATTACGAGGTACAGGCAATGTCACCATCAATCTACACGTACAACAGACCCTACATATTTGGAACTGAATGGCAACAAGCAGTTTAATCTGCTCTTCATTCCGAATTGGTATTGTCCTTCCCAGATATCTCAACTGTGCCACATTTACGAAGCATATGACGATTCTGCCCTGCGTTTTGGTGACGAGACTGCAACATATACTTGATTTCCTCCGTGTTTACTTCCAGACCAACCTCCTTACTAGCGTCAATTAAAGTTTGTGTGCTTGTCTTTAGATTCACAGCATCAGCACAGACCAGCAGCTGTTGTGTCCCGTTTAATTTCAGTCCCACCTGGTTTTCTTGGACCTTCGTAATGGCATATTCTAAAGCAAAGTTGAAAAGTGAGGCGATAAAGCATCTCCTTGTTTTAGACCATTCTGGATAGGAAATTTATCAGACCAATGTTTACATATACGGACTTTACTGTACGTTTCGTTTAAACACACTTTTAATCAGCCTAACTAGTTTCATGGGTACCCCAAAGTCTGTGAGAATATTGTACAATACTTCCCTCCTGATGTACTGTCTCACTGTACTCCCGTTTTTCTCCAGTATCTGATGACTGCAAAAAAAATATCAGTAGTTGATCTGTTACGTCGAAACCCAGCCAAATAATTCCATATAAGTATGGACTTAACTTTGAGAGAAGTACATTGAATAAAACTATTATATGAAATTTATAACAGTGATATGCCTCGATAATTACTAAGGTCAGTCTTATCACATATTTACAGATGTGAAACCGCGTCTGGCAAAACCATGTCTGTATTTGAGCTACTCGTCTGACATCGATGCAAGTGGGCGTGCGAGACACCAGATACGGAACTAGAAGCTTGGCACTGCGTGCCTCTGACACGGTGTAGTCACGTCAAAAGGAGTGCAAGCCTGCCCCAAATTACAGCACACACTAAAAGCTTTCATAAAATAATTACACGACCTATTCTTACACACAGACCAACTGATCTGCCTTTCAATGCTTAAGTTCAACAGTCCACATGGTTCCTCATCCTCTCAGAATAAAACATTTTCATTCTTAGACCGCTTCTTTCAATGCATCATGTTCATCACTGACGTAATCTCATCAAAAATGAGTCTCTGGTTCTCCCGAATACGCTAACCTCTCTGCTCTTTAACCTCTAAAAGGGGGCAGAGGGAGGGACTGTCACAGAAGTACCTGCAGTCCCTCGCCGACCATCGCCGCAAGACAACACAACCGACTCAGCGTATATCCGTACAATGATCTCCGAAACACCTCAGAGGAGTGTTTTCCTGAAAGTCCCGGCATTTCTCACAATACTTACACTTTCAGCAGTTACCCATATCACGTTTTATACTATCACGTATCACATGTTTACAAAAAAAAACGCACATACAAAGCTTCCTATAAAGGTCTGATAACTGCAAATCAAAATCGGCGAAACACGTAACCGTTTAATTACCTCCTAATTACATTACAACAAAAGTCGTGTTCGACTAAAATGTATTCCTTCATGTACTGTGTACGTATGCTTGAATTTCCCGCCGTCCTATGAATGCAGAAAAATGCTAAAAATAAAATCTGGTAACTTTCTAATAACGTCACGACCTACGTCATTAGCTGAAGATGGCGCACCCTCGTTCCCATAGTATATTTATATATATATATTTTTTTTTCTACGATAAGCCTCGAGGTTTGAAAAAAAGAAAACGTTAACTCAATTCCAGAATCGTGTGGCTCAGTCTGCAATTGAGCCGATAAGAACCACACAAAATTCGCTCTGGCCACTTTCAGTGTACGTCCTCGATACCAGATTTCATCAACATCATTTACGGGTTTGCAACTCGTGTTTCCTCTCAGTTCCCCGTTCCGCTGACGGTTCATGCTTCCAGTGAGTAAATATGGCTAAATGGTGAGAGGTCAGGACGCAGTGGTGGCCTATAATGAAGCATCGGGATGCTGTTCACTTACAGGGACTGACGAAAACCACGATAAACCCTTAATGAGAACAACCGTCTCCGGCCGAATTCCCAACTGGCAGTCAGATACGTTATACCTGTACGCTGAAATGATTTTGTAAACATGGATTTCCTGAATACATTTGGCACAAGAGATCTGAGTCACAATTCTAGAGACAGCGGTTGTCATGTCCAACCCGCCTCACGTCGGAAGCGCAAGATGTACACGTACATCAGCTTGCATTCACGTGATTCACCTCGTATGTGCAAATTATTCACGTCTTACGGCGCAAGTGCTACATTACCGATACTAAAACGTATAAGGTACGAATAAAAGGAAAATTTGTCCTTGAAGCACTACGCCATGAAGGCGTATGGGGAAATGAATGTGTAGAGTAGTCAGCTCCACGCCCCGGCCGCTCTACCCCCGGGGAAAGAGCCCCCGGTATCCATAGTATAGGAGGTTGGGTGGGCCCCAGACCCGGTCTAGACGACGTGGAGAAGAGAAAATTATTGACCGTACCGGGACTCGAACTTCAACCCCTCGGTCGTCCAGCCCGTGGCCAGTCGCTATACCGACTGCGCTATCACATATACAGGAGAAAATTAAGAACAAAAGCTGATTACTACTCACGCCGCGGTTTGTATTTGTAAACAAACTTTAACCAAATTCTGCGGCCCTCCAGTCTGCCCAATGCATGTTTGTCTCTTAGTTCATTTAATGATGCCTTCTCAGATGCGGCGGTTATGAAGAATCGGCTGGATAGATGGCTTTAATGATCTGGGAAGATGTGGAACGGGTCGTCACGTATTTTAAGACATTTGCCTGGGGGCTCAGTCAAATTCACAATTACATCTAGAACCTCCCAATACAACGCATAAGTGTTATCCTTTCAATTGTCTCGTTCAATTCCATGAGATAAAGCGGCTGCAGCATGAAGCTGGTCTCCATATAGTACTGACGTTAAGAATGTGTATTCATGTGTAGTTTGGCCTCCATACGGACCAAAACAAGATCTGCTATACTCGTAGTACAGCGTTAGCACAAATTTTCCGTATAAAATTGAATAAAAAATTAATTTACTTTGGAGATTAAACGCGTAGGGGGGGGGACTCTAGGAAATTCAAGACACGTTTACTCAGCACTCGGTTCAAACACTGCATATAAATGGAGCGGGGAGGCTATCCGGCTGGTATATTCGTTTCTATTAATTATCTGCATAGAGACGCTGAACTAAACAGTATTTTACAAAGCATGTTCTTAAATTATACACCCAAAGGACAGTGAAGTACCGGACGTATTCTCCTGAGGTCTGCAGCAGGCGAATGGCCTGTATCTCTGAAGAAGAGGAGGGGGGGAGGGAGATGAAGAAAAAGGAAGGTATGTTCTCAGCTCTGGGAAAAGAACTCCCCATCTCCATCAAAAATTCAGTTTCATAAACCAGTGTCTTTTTCTGTGAACCAAACAAACCTCATAAATAAATGCTGCGAACTAAATTTCGTGTTACTTAAAGCTAAACAAGCGTTTTTTTTACTTGTTAACTGTGCCCCATGAAGCATCAAGGGCCCCTCAGAACAATGGATGATGTTTAGCAATAACCACGTGGTTACATGCAAATACAAAGGTTACTGTAATCAGATCTGTGTGGCTCGTTTGAAATTACTCCCCTATCATATTACGAATTTCACGTCCAACACGCAAAGCCATAAAATTGTTAGTACCACACCAAGTGTACAATTACGTTGTTCAAAAGACGCACTGATGTCCATTTTATATTCGTTAAAGCCATCTGGGTAACGTAAAGCTTGTGCATCACAATACCATAAACACAAACAGATCGCGGATAAATAATGTTTAAAAAGTCAGTTTCCACCTCCAAGAAAACACACCACCGTTACAGATAATTGTCATTTAATGTGTTTTGGAAAAATGTATTTTTTTGTTGTATTAGGAGAACTAAATAATATCCACAGATATGTGGTAAATAACTGTGGAGCTGCTGAACACCAACACAAATAATACCGTGCTATAAAAGGGTACGTAAAGTCGTGAAGGTGAACATTTGTCTGATGAATTTCCTGTTCATGAAGCAAGGAGATGCCCTTCTACATTGCCTTACAATTTCAAAGCGAATATGCCAGCAGTAATGACCAGAAAAATCAGTACGGGTTCACATGTCACTTTCTGGTCTAATCTGATGACATGAAGTTACCGGGCGAACTTAACCGGGAAATTCTGCTATGCGCTGGTAGGGACGTACGTATTGATAAAAAGGCAGATACATATTAGTAGATCCATGTCTGTACACGTCTTGACACGATAATGAAAGTAATATCACAACATAAATTAGTCGATAAATCCAATGAATGTGTGCCAAGGTTCACGGAATTACAACAAGAAATTAAAATCACATTCACGAAGAAGCGAAGGATTATTTGTTCACAGTTTTCAGTTCACAGTATTTTATCTTCGTGTCTCGTATGCAGAAACACACAGTGCAAGATACAGAAAACTATAATGGTACCGTTGTCTCTCATCTCATGGGAAGAAGCAGTACTCAGAACAAAGTGCTATTTCCAGATAATTTGGAACAAAAGTAACAAATCAAAATTTGATTCACGAGGATATTAAGGGCGGGTTGATTTCGGGTAATGCTTCCTACCATGCACTTCAGAAACTTCTGTCTTCTCGTCAGCTGTCCAAAAACGTAAACATTAAAATACATAAAATTATAATTTCGCCTCTACTTTTATATGGGTGTGAAACTTGGTCTCTGAGATTAAGGGGAGAACAGAGACTGAAGGTATTTGAGAATAAGCCGCTGAGAAGAATATGTGGACCAAAGAGGAATGAAATGGTAGGAGGCTGAAGAAAACTGCATAATGGGGAACTTCGTAAATTCTACTCTTCGCCAAATACAGTAAGACCTCACTAATTCCGACTAATTAGGAGCGAACCCTTGTCCAAATTATAGATATGCTATTGAAAATACTCTTATGTTCAGGGGAGTTATATAAATGGGCTTCAAGTGTCTTTTTTGCAACAAAATTTATTTTGAAACTTAGAATGCATATCCTAAAATAAATTTACTTGTCATAAAATGTAAAAATGTTAAGTTTTGACATCGGTTTAAAAAAACTTTACGTAGCCTACGCGCTGAATATTATTGAGAACGTGTTTAAAAAATGAACTTATTTCGTGTCCCTGTTTTGTACTGTCCTGTACTAAAACATGGTGTGGTTATATTAAGGTTTTTACATTGGGGTTCTTTTATTATTTAAAGTAGTGTTCTAACTATAGAACCTTCCTAGTGCCTCTCCATCTCTAAAAAAATAAAAAACTGCACACAATGTAATTTCCTGGGGGGTGAAACGCGGCCGGAGCGTAAGGCTGACAACCTTACCGCTATCTTTGAGCCGACTGCCTAGATAATGTGAGACTCTCAACGTCTCACAACCCTATGGGCTTCCGAGGCCTGTTACAGGAATAACTTTTACTTTTACACAATGTAATTTAATATAGAATAAACCTGACAAGAGCATACAACACAAAATTTTATTTATATTACACAAACAATATACGACTTAATTTAATTTCACTCGCCTTTTTGGGCTTTCATATAAGTTTTTTCTTAACCAAAGCCTCTGTCAGATTTTTCCCGTTTTATCCGGATCTATTCTAACGAGGGCTTGCTGCATATGGCGACAGTTTTCAATTGTCTCTATTATGGAGCTACGTCACTTGTGAATTACGAATTGCAAATGAGTTTTGAAGAAAACAGTCGTGGCGCCTGCCTGGAGGATATAATGAAAACCAAGAAACCCTCGGTCTGAATAACCTACCTGAAGATCTAGATTTGAACCCGCGGCCTCGAGAATAAGAAACAGTTCTAACCATTTAACTGCTGCGTTAGGTGCATGTAAATAAAAAAAATCGATTTAGGACAAGGTACGACAGGCTTTTGCGTTGACGGGGAACAACTTTTGAACTCTTGGCGCTAAGGAAAAAATGTCTTCATGATGCACTTGCTAACTGCGCAAGAAAAACCTTTGTAGCAGAAGTTAGCATTCAGCTGTACTGAAGTTCGTGGCAATGAAGTCTGTTGTTCATTCAGAGAGGGGGCTTTTTGTTGCATGGCTGAATGGAGCAGGTCACCACAACCGGGCGAGGCGTTTCTACTTTCATAAACACGTTTTCAAACTTTGGCTTAGACCTTTGAGCAACCCTCGTCAGGTTTCTTGCGCTGTAAACCACACAGACCTCTCTTGACATGTAGGGACCCAACGAACAGCGAGCTGCTCGTTCGACCACAATTCGTTAAGAATACTTGTACTCGTACAACATCCTTCGTCAGCCGAGGGTTATTTTAAGACTGTAAGGTCATGACCCGTCTGATGACCATTTATGGTGAGCGGAAAAGAATATGGAAGAAACCGAATTTCGCCCTGATTCTTGATTTTTTTATCGACGCCTTGTCAACTGCCTCGGTTATATAGTGTCTGTCTGCTTTCAACAGCATCGAATAGTAGGATAATAATGAACGATGTAGGGAAATTACGTGGAAAGAAGTAGCCTAATTTGTGGGGCTATGCGGCACATTTGCCTGGAAGGTCTGAGGAGCACCACACAAGTCACTGTCCCAGCCGAGATTCCAACCGGGAAACTCGCGAACACAAGTCAAGAGCATCACTGTTGAGCCACCCTGCTCGGTATATGTACCGTCGAACGGATCGCCTGAAGGGACTGAGGAAAGCCATGGAACCCCTCAGAATAACAGCCTTTTGACAGAGATCTTCTATCCCACGAGCTTCCACGAGTTGGACGAGAAGCCCTATGCGGTGCGGACGTGTATATGTCGCTGCTCCGAAGAGCAGTGTTTGTAGTTACGTAGACTTAAAGTCTAAGTGGGCATAGTGAGTGAATCATTACGTGAACTATATATCGGAGTGTTCAATCTTGTTTATATTCTCGATAATCCTTGATGAAAGTGGAACAATCCTCTAGTGCACAGTACTATATAAGTGCATGGCCGTGGCCATGGCCTACGCCAACAACTATATACATTCACCACCATCAAACATGAATGATTACACAGATCATAATACACCATCATCATATATAAACATGCCGATACCCACATCATACATGCAGCCTCCTGCAACCCAACAAGGTGGCTCTCAGAATCCCATCATGTATCAACCTCAACAGAACGTACAAATGACCAGCCAAATGCAGTATTATAATCACAATTTCCCAGCTCTACCCAAACAAGGAAACGACTGGCAAACTGTTCCACGCGCCAGGAAGAGAGCGAGAGATCATGAAGTGAACGACTACTGGCTCGGAGAGGCAGTGTCAACTAGTAACACGTACCGTGCCCTCTCAGAAGAAGAAATGGACTCAGTACAAGAAGACAGTTCAAAAACCAGGGAACCTAAACCCCCTCCTATATTCATCGCAGGTGTCAAAAACATCAAACCTCTAATCGAATTACTTGATGAGATAGCAAATCAAAAATATAACATCAAAACTCTGAGCTCTGATCAAGTCAAAGTACAGCCCTTAAAAAGTACAGTTTACAGTACGATCCTAAAATCCCTAATTGACAAAAAAACTGAATTTTACTCGTATAAACCAAAACAAGATAGAAGCTTTAGAGTAGTCTTAAAAAATGTCCATCCGACAACAGACTTAAATGAGATTAAAACTAGTATTGAATCAAAAGGCCATGAAGTTACCAACATCTGGAACGTAAAACAAAGGAAGACTAAAAATCCCTTACCAATATTCTATGTGGACCTAAAGCCAAAGGCTAATAATAAGGACATATATAACATAAAGTTACTCATGAATACTTGTGTCCAATTTGAAGCACCACATGCTAAACGAGAGATACCTCAGTGCACGAGATGCCAAAGATATGGCCACACGAAGAATTACTGCTATAACAACCCTCGATGCGTTAAATGCGCAGAAAATCATTTGACCAGTGATTGTCCCAGGAAAACAAGAGACGAAGAGGTCCGCTGCGTAAACTGTAACGAGCATCACCCTGCAAACTATAGGGGATGCATGATACACAAACAGCTGCAGCAAAAGATATACCCAGCGATGCGAGAACGAATAAAATCACCAACAAAAACTACACTACAGGGAGCAACATTTGCCCAAGTTCTAAAACAACAAATGCAACCCACACAAACGATCCCTGAAGTCAATCAATAGAATGCCTCAGTAATGACACAACCAGCAACTGAATTGGCAGAACTAACTCAAATGATGAAAAAGCTAATGGAACAGTTGGGCACAATGTTAAACCTTCTCACAACGCTCATAACTAAAATTGCTTAATGGCGGTACAAATTCTCCAAATCGGAGTGTGGAATGCCAATGGGCTGTCACAACACGCACAGGAACTCAAAATATTCTTACAAAACAACTGCATTGACATCATGCTGATTTCTGAAGCACACTTCACTGACAGGACTCATCTCAAATTACCAAACTACAATATATGTCATACACAACACCCAGATGGCACTGCAGTAATTATCAGAAGAAACATTCAGCACTACGAAAGAATGGAGTACAAACAAGAAAATATTCAAGCTACCAGTGTAACA
>NW_019725838.1:129979-147628 GCF_002891405.2 Cryptotermes secundus | reverse complement strand
AAGAGAGCCGAGCGGAGCCGAAGATAGCCGAGCCCCGTAACCGGGTAACTATGCAAGGCGAATCAACAGCGGTGACGTAACCGGACAGCGTGGCTAGCAACAAGGGTGCCTATTACGTGGCTGTATTGTCCGATCGAGGCTACATAGGGAGAAGCGACGGCTATTCACAGGTCAGTTGTACTGTAACAGTCGCCGAGTCGAGTTGTACTGAGTCAGCCAGTGAGTCCTGGAGCTACCGCCGAGTTAGCCAGCAACCAGCCAGTTGTATGCTGGCATTTGGAGTGTACTATTTGTGATACTGCAGATAGCAGTAATCATGAATCTGTAATTTGTGTGATTGTAAGTGCGAATGTGAAATAAAATTCGCTACATCAAATACATCGAGAAGTTATTTGTCGCGATATACCCCGCGATACGCGACAATATATATCATACACAACACCCAGATGGCACTGCACACGCAAGCACTGCAGTAATTATCAGAAGAAACATTCAGCACTACGAAAGAATGGAGTACAAACAAGAAAATATTCAAGCTACCAGTGTAACCGTTCAAAAATATGCCGGTGATGTAACCTTCTCTGCAATCTATTGCCCACCAAAACATAATAACAACCGTAAGGACTATGAAAAATTTTTCAGAACACTGGGCAATAGGTTTATAGTAGCTGGTGATTTTAACGCCAAGCATACAGCGTGGGGATCACGAATCACTAATACTAAAGGGAGAGAGCTGCTGACCGCTCTGGGAAACAATAACCTAAGTTATTTATCCACGGGGCAACCGACATACTGGCCCACTGACACCAAGAAAATACCAGATCTGCTCGATTTCTGTGTAATCAAAGGAATTCAGATGAAACGATTCTCGATAGCATCATCCTTAGACCTTTCGTCAGATCACACCCCACTTCTAGTAACCCTCTATTCACACAGAATTGAAAAAGAAAAAGGGCCGTCACTGTATAACAAGCGTACAAACTGGAATTATTTCAGAGAAAAATTGGACGAAATAATTGCTATAGATATTCCACTAAAAACTGCAATGGATATTGAAACAGCAGTTGAAAACCTAACTAAAGCCATTCAAACAGCAGCATGGCAGGCTACACCCGTCCAACAGCACACCCATTGCAAGGAGGAATGTCCAGTTATTGTAAAACAAAAGATAGCTGAAAAAAGAAAAGCAAGAAAAAGGTGGCAGTTAACACGAGCACAGCCGGACAAACAAAAGCTTAATAAACTTACAAAAGATCTTAAAAGCTTGTTACAGAAACTATAAGATGATTCCGTACAGACATATCTGGCTGGTTTAACTGCCACCACGGCAACAGATTATTCGCTATGGAAGGCAACGAAGCGACTTAAAAGACCGCAACAATCAATACCGCCAGTCAAAACCTCTGACGATAAGTGGGCAAGAAGCAATGAACAAAAGGCCATGGCATTTGCCAAGCATTTGCAAAATGTATTTCTCCCCAACGACATCGAAAGTACCCTAGAAGACCAGCAGGCGATCAATAGGGTCCTTGCAGCACCGCATCAGATGGCCCCACCCATAAAAAAATTCAAAATTAAAGAAGTCAGACAAGTCATACAAAAAGAAATCAACGCAAATAAAGCGCCTGGGTATGACATAACTACAGGGAAGGTCCTACAGGAAGTCTCTGAGAAGTGTTTTCACGTAATCACGATGATCTTCAATTCAGTGTTGAGAGTGGAGCACTTCCCCATTCAATGGAAAATAGCGCAAATCATCATGGTTCCTAAACCGGCGAAAAATCCCAGAGAGATTGCATCGTATAGACCTATAAGTCTTCTACCAGTCCTTTCAAAAGTCTTAGAAAAACTCTTGCTGAAACGCCTCACACCAATCTTAGAAGAGCAGAAATTAATACCAAGCCATCAGTTTGGTTTCAGAAACAAGCACGGTACTACTGAACAGGTACATAGAGTAGTGAAAGAAGCCTCCACTGCCCTAGAAGAAAAGAAGTTCTGTACAGCAGGCTTCCTGGATATTAGCCAAGCATTTGATAAGGTGTGGCACCAGGGACTCTGTTACAAACTTAAAAGTCTGCCCCATAATATGTTCTCAATCTTAAAATCTTACCTTACGCAAAGATATTTCTTCGTCAAACATGAAGATTTCTACACTGAAATCTACCCTATACTAGCTGGGGTACCTGAAGGCAGCGTACTAGGCCCGTTACTATACCTCCTTTACACTGCAGACCTACCTACTACCGAAATGACCATGACTGCAACATATGCTGATGAGACCGCTGTTTTAGCAACCCATATGGATCCTGCTACGGCATCTAGATTTCTTCAAGAAAACCTACATGACATGCAAAAATGGCTAAGAAAGTGGAAGATCAAAGTAAATGAGAGCAAATCGGTCCACGTAACATTTACTATGAAAAAAGGACAATGCCCGCCAGTTACACTAAATGACTCACAACTATCGCAAGCAGATGAAGCCAAATATCTTGGCATACATTTAGATCGCCGGCTAACATGGCGGAAACATATCTTCAGCAAAAGAAAACAATTGGGCCTGAAAATTCGGCAAATGTACTGGATAATCGGACGAAGATCACAACTATCTCTTAATAGCAAACTCTTACTCTACAAGGCAATACTCAAACCTATATGGACGTATGGAATAGCACTGTGGGGAACAGCCAGCAATTCAAACCTGGAAATACTACAACGATTTCAGAACAAGGTCCTCAGGGAAATAGTTGATGCGCCCTGGTATGTGCCCAATACAGTGTTACATAAGGACTTAAGTGTATCTACAGTGCGAGAAGAAATTAAAAAGTGTAGTGCTAAGTACAGTCGGAGACTAAAAGTACATCCAAACGAACTCGCAGCCTCACTACTAACCCATGAAGATGAAGTTAGGAGATTAAAAAGATTCAAACAGTCAGACCTATCTGATAAAATTTAGCTAGTTTTAAGTGTATACGTACATGCCACAAATCTTAAGGCATCTACTGGGATAGCCTTATTAACACTGTTAATGACATAGTACCATATCAGTCACCAAAAGTGCTCATTGTCCTTAATTGGACAGATTGTATGAATCTATCTCAAATAAAAAAAAATAAAAAACGAGCTTCCAAATATGAAGCAGGACCGCCATGTTCGACTAACGAAGTTAGGTGTGGCCTTGTAGTTATAAAGAGTTTTTCTTCCTCATTAAATATACATGGTTGATTTTCAAACAAAACTTGAACATCTAAAATGAATATTCAGTCTGTGTAATGTATTTTGGGGAAATTTGTGGCTTGAATCAAGCTTCGAGGAAACCTGACCAACATGGACTAAAAAGAAATCCGCCCTACGACTCTTAGTGCTCGCATTCAATATCAAGCGTTATCACAATAAGATAACACATTCAGACAGTTTTCCTATTACACATACATTCTACAAGCTGGTAGGAAACAGGGAGAATATGCTCTTTGTGCAGGCAAATTTTTGTCTGAATGCAAAAGAAAACATTAACTTTAAAGCGATAACTACTTTATTTCGATTTTACGTGACACGACATGAGTCCAGTTGAGATATGCGGGTGTCTGCAACAGGCACTTACAGTACTGATACACGTATTTCAGGGATTTAAAACTACCCGAAATGAGATCTTTTCCTCTCACATTCCACTTCAGGTTAAACACGATTTCAATCTGATTTATGAAGAAACAAAGAGCCTTACAGCAGCTGCAACCCATCCCTTCCACAGTGCGACTCTGATCAGGTCTAAACACGCGAAGAAAGTCATAATAACCCACACTGAACATTCGCAACTACAAATTACAACGAAATATAAAATAATTTATGTCAGACACATCGGGCCTGGGAGACCGAGGCGCGGATGCAAGGAAACTATGACAACAGATCTTAAAGAAATACGATGTAAGGATGTTCGCGGGATTAAACTGGCTCAGGTTACGTTCCAGTGACGGGCTTCTGTAGATATTGTACAATATTTTTACCAGTTAAGGGACCATTAGTTTCTCCCAAAATTGACTGTGCTCCATGACGACAGAGAGACAAATGAAATCTTCCAAGTGTAATTAAGAGAGGTTGTAACTAAGATGCTAATAAATCCAATCATCCGAACTAGAACACGTCATTTTCGTCTTGCTTACCCCCCTACGCGTGGCAATATCATTTTATACAGCCAAAATTGCTAACAGTGTCGCTAAGTAAGCTACAAATAAATATATCTTCCTGCGTTCTCGGCAGGGCAGGATAAAAACAGACAGGAAAAGCGTATTAATGCTGAGTACAAACTGCTTAATTGTTAAAAGGAAACGAAAAAAGAAACATCACTATATATATAATATTAAATTTTAGTTTACTGTGATCGGAAATTCGCTATAACAATTTACCTTACAGTACAGTTCCTCGCGTTAAATGGGTCCCTTGTCTCCACGAGGCGCATTTTCAGGGTGTGAACTGAGCAAACTCATTCTGCATATGGAGGGTAGTTGCGTATGTATGTAACAAACCGTGTTATGCCCTTATAGCCTAACGAAGGGAGATTTGAAACTCCGGGGCTCTAAGGCGCCCCTTCGAACTGCCGCAACCAAGAAAGCTGGTAAACAAACACGTCTTGCCCAACGTGTGGCAAATCTCGCTTGGAAACGCTGCACCAGCAGTTGCTCCAGTTCTGCTCTAACACTTTGTGAAGAAATGCTGACCCGCAGAAGTCTTCGTTTATATAATCCTTGGGTCGGTGACTTTGAGCAGTGGAATATCTAACATTTACCACTTGCTAGCGTAGGCTACGCCCGATAGCCTACCGACGCCGTATCTCTCGCTCCGCAGACTGAAAACTTCACAGAGTGGGCCATGGGACATGGGACCCAAGTCATGTTGCTGCTTACAGGCAGCGCCAGAGGGCTGGATAAATATGAAACCCCAAATGAGAATGCGGACAGTGCAAATAAACGTAGGCAATTGTGGATCCCCAGGGTTACAGGTTTATTCACTACAATCCCGGTCATCGGAGAGCTGGAAGCGCTGCCAATAGGAATACGTGGAGCCAAGATTCGACCACGAACCCTGAACCTCCTCCTCGAAGGACCCCCAGACCATACTGCCCTTTAAGCGGGTATAGGTTTCCAGGGTCTCATACCCGTACGGGCCTCCATGGCCTGTTACAGAGACAACTTTTTCGTTTACGTTATTGGCCCACCACCACAAACTCACTGGGACTTGACATTTGAAACACACATGGCTAAGAAACATTGTTATAAGCTACTTTCCGAAAACACTGTCACATTTTGAAATAGCGAAACGTAAAAAACAAATTACGTGTAAAATGAAGACAAAGAGAAAACCAAACAACATATTGTTCGCTGTTTCCTACAATCTTCAAGTCAAGAACATATCTATCTATCTATAGCGCACGCACACACACACACTTAATGCATACCACGAGTTAACACTTCTATTATTATGTACTTACGTCATATTTGTGGAAACAATAATACGATATTCAGGTGTTCACAAATACGACCCGGCACTTACCTGAAACACAAGAAAACAGCAGTATTATTTGCTAACATTAAGGAAAAATCACAACGCTTAATCACTTTCTGAGGTTTATCGTCGAATTAAACTGATAATCACGTATGGTGAATTATAAATGGGGGGGGGGAAAGACATGCTAACTCAATATATTATTCTGACAGCCATGAGAGGACGGTGAAACCCCGTTAAAAACCACTGTAAAAATAAAAAATTCGAACGGAATACCGTTCAGAAACAAGGCAATATAACGCTATGCTTGCGCTGCTAATAAAACTAACAAGAGCTTGCTCTAACTTACGATTAGTACACGTACGTGATTGTAAACAGGCAGAAAGTAGAGAATCGTTTTTTCGTAACGTAAAAATGCATATGATAATGAGCCTTTCCGCCCGTCTGCTCCTATAACGTTGAGCAAAGGTGATGAAACTCGGGGGACCGCCACGCCACCAGGAAAAACTTCCCATGTGGACTTTAAATCAGTGCCAATGGTGGAATGATTACGAAATTCTGTAGGAAGCGAATCATTAAAAGAAAAGAGGATCATTTTTCTGTTAAAAATTAGAACACTCGCGAGTAATACATTTGTTTTCCTATTCCATTAACACACAAACCGCTACAGGAGCTGCACTACAAATCATCCCACCTCTTCGAGGACGCGAAACGAACCAACCACACTCACCAACGGAACATTCTGGGAAACCTCAGTTGCCTCTAATTTCTGCTTCCTTCTATCTATAGCCTATCGCTCTCTCTCTCTATATATATATATATATACACACACACACACACACACACACACACACAAATATACAAGGTGTTTCACGATTTTAGGGCATAACTGCAGGAGGTGATTTCCTAGGTCTCTGTGATCAAAAAAGTTTATAAAACATGTGTCCGATTTTGGACGGTTACGGAGTTATGACCGTTTTAAACTCAGAATAGAAGGTAACGATCACTGACAATAAAAGGAACAAAATAATATACCAGCATAATACATGACACATTTAAAGTATGAATGTAAAGTTAACTTCGTGAAATTACTTTTAATTTGAATTGATTGGTGCTTAAAGCTGATTTTCGAAAATGTCACCGCCGGCCGCAACGCAGGCTGCCGCTCGGTTGTGAACCGCGCTGGACATACCAACCCACCGCGCCTTAGGTACATCTCAAGTGTCGAGATAACGAGAACGCTCTGTCTGTAGCCGGCTAAAGCTAGCTACCTGCCAGCTGACAGGTGCGGTTCACACGAGGGCGTGTACGGAAATGAAAAAGCGGTCACAACTCCATAACCGTCCAAAATTGGACACATGTTTATATGAACTTTTTTGATCATAAAGACCTAGGAAATCACCTCCTGCAGTTATACCCTAAAGTCGTGAAACATCCTGTATATAATATATATACAGAGTGTCCCATGAGGAATGGACCAAACTTCGGGAGGGTGTTCCTTATGTTAAAGTATGCCGATATAACTCAAAACACCTATGTCCAAAGTTGAACGGTTACGGAGATAATGGCCAGAGAAGAGTGTGGTCTTCTAGCGGGTCTACGGACTATACCTATCAGCTGAGAGGCCTTATCTATGTTTGTCCTTGAGTGCCGTGATTCACCCTAGCCGTACTTATGTAGTTGGCTTTATCAGAACGCGCAGTCAGCCAAGTTACGTCAGCGCTTGCCATTCATTCTCATGTATAGTGCTTGGAAACCCTAAGGACAATTATGACATGGCGAGCGAGTATTTTGTACTTCAATTTTATGGCTTCATGTCACTCACAAGTTAGTTTTATGTTACGTACATTATTAACATTACAGAATCCACATATTCCTGCCAGTTTTAATATGTATTTTGTAATCAACAAGTGTGCAACGCCGGTCAAAGTTTCACACTTCTCTGGCCATTATCTCCGTAACCGTTCAACTTTGGACATAGGTGTTTTGGGTTATATCGGCATACTTTAACATAAGGAAAACCCTCCCGAAGTTTGGTCCATTCATCCTGGGACACCCTGTATATATTGCAAGGAAAATATTTAGGATCTCTTTGTCCTTCTGATTTTGGAGAGGTAGAGAATGGCCTGTTAACAGGCCATGGAGGCGCATAGCGTTGTGAGACGCTGAGGCTCCCATATTTTCTAGACAATCGGCTCACAGATGGCGGTGAGGTTGTCAGTCTTGCACGCCCAGGAAGATTCTTGGTACTCATTTCTGTTAGAGGATGAGTAGACTCCAGGGCCATAGTGCAGCAGAAAGGATTAGGTCAACTGAAAAATCCAACGACCTCGTCGGGAATCGAAACCGCGACCTTCCTGCTTTTAGCATAGTGCCTCAACCAACTACACTACCGCGTGCCCCACTGATTCGTGTATGTGTAACAAAATGCAAAGGAAAATAATCTAAATGTATACTAATCGCCGGGATATCTATTTTTGATCGGCTTTGCAGTGTTACATAGGTGAATAGGAGGTACACGATCTTCTGGTTTGTAACTCCGCGGCGTTCGATATAAGTCCACCGTTGTTATGGCGAAACGTCGGTGATCTTCTAAAAAATTACACAGGTTACCAGCCACAGTCACTTCCGTGCAGACATCAGACCCAACACTGTTATTCAAATGATGTAGCCTTCTATAACAAGGTCAGATGATGTGCATCGCTTGACAAAAAAAAATGAGCCAGTACCTCAGGCTTCAACTTTCAAGTCATCTGTGACTGTTTAAGGGCCCGCGGTCCGATGTGGTGCGAGCACTGTGACACGACGGTTCGAGACCGGGCGTAGCAGGTTCAGACATTCTCCACATGCCTAAACTTGTCAAATTTGGACCACGAAACATAAATCGAATTTACGTCATTACTGGTACGCCTACAGCCGGAATGAAAGTTTCCTTCGTTGTAACAAGCTCCCCCACCCCAATGAAAGGCTTCCATTTCTAGGTGGATCCTTTGTGACTTCCCACGCAAACCCCCTTCTCAGAAGACACTATCTCCCTATGTTTGTGCTCCTTACGGAGAGATACACCAACGTCGCTTCTTATCATGAAACAATAATGGAAATATGGACTGATAAAAGAGACAAGAGAGATAAAACAGGTTATCTTATTCTGTAGGGCGGCAGACTTGTGTTCACAAGATATCTGGTTATGTCACCAAGGATATTGCCTGCTACTTTAACTTCTTGGGGGTGTACGCAACCCCTCCAGGACAATGCGAGGCTTAAATAAGTCACAACCACTTTCACACCAACACTGTCTAATGCATTTTACATAACCATCTTTTCATTCTTTTCAGTGCTGTAGAATCCCTGCTGCTGATACAGAATCGTGAAACTAATCTAAGCGTCAGCTGGAGCGACTGGAGTTAACTTGAAGGAAGCTTTTGCGAGTTTTGTTCCGGAATCTAAATGGGGATTGTTTTCAGTTTCTCGAATTGTGCTGTTACATACGTAACGAGGAAAACTCGCGTTTGGGACCGCGTTCAGGATGTTGCGTGCAGTCCAATATTAAACGCAGCGCTAACCCTCACCATAGCATCTGGTAATGTGTAAGGTTGTGACGAAAGCGTTATGACATGACTGACTCTCTAGTAGCAGAAATCGAGATTCAACATCCGCCACTGGACAAGATCCTCAGCCCTGTTCATACACCTCGTATTAGAAGGTGTTAACCCTCTAACACGACACATCTTTATGTTACCCTCCCATCTCGTCAGTCTTACACGTGGCAGTTTTGCAATGGGTTCCTCCACCAAAATTCTGTCTTTCTGTTATTATTATTATTATTATTATTGTTATTATGCTTATTTACAATCTACATCACTATAAGAGTATTCAGTAAATGTGTTGTAGGTGGTTAGCTTGCAAGGGAAACATCCAGTGATGTTTCTCCTACATGTAGTCTATTTCATTGATGGATGATGTCTTGGGGCCAAGTTCTGTTCAGTCTTCCTGTCACTGGACCGTTGGTATATAGGTCTTCTATTAATTCGTTGTCATGGTTTACAGTTTGGTTTTTGTACCTTTCAGCCATTCTTTGTATTTCATTTTTGACGAAGAGTATCTTTAGGTCATTATGGAGTGTAAGGCTGCTCACATACCGTGGCGCCTCTGCAATTGCCCTTAGTGTTTTTGATTGGAATCTCTGGATGAGATTGACTGTCGACGGCTTTCCACATCCCCAGAGTTGAAGACCATAGGACCAAAGACGTTGTGCGTTCAAGTTCTAAGGTCTCCGATTTTTTTTCTTTAATAGCTTTTCTTTTAATATATGTCCGGTGATCAAGTCATGTCTGGGGCCTTGCGTGGTTTGAGTCGATTTATTTCTTCCTTCACTTCCTTAGGGGAGAAAGCTTTTATGGGCAGAGACATTTGGCAAGGGGTATTGAGGAAGTCTTCCATTTCTTCATCTTCGTCATCTAGTTCCGTTTTGAAGGCTTCAGTTAAGTGTGAAGCAAACATGTCTGCTTTCTCTTTGTGTGAGCGAGCCCACTGTCCGTTTGGTTTTCAAATTGGAGGAACATGCGCCTGTGGTCTTTTTAGTTTTTGTGTCGCTTTCCATAGTGCGTGATCGTTCGCAGAGAGGTTGGTGATATAGTGTTCAAAGGTGTTGTTTTCAGCATCCCTAAGAGCCTTCTTTAGTTCTCTGCTTAGTCTATTGTGGATATGTACCTCCACAATGTTTCGTGACCTTTGCCAAATTCGTCTAGCACGACGTTTTTCGGCAACTAGTTGAATGTACAGAGGTATGTCCGTGGTGTTTGTTTCAGTCTGTCTGCTTTGCGGGGTTAATTTCCAGGCAGCATCCTGTACCAATCTGGTAAAGTGCTGCACTGCTTCATCAATGTCTTCTGGAGATTTCAGTCGCAGTTTGGGATTTACATTACTTTCCAAGCGTCGCTGTAAGGAAGTCCAGTCGGTATTTCTTGTTGTTAGTTTAGGAGGAATTGATTTCTTGATAACTATAGTGCTCAAACTGATTATAACTGAGGTGTGATCAGATGTGAGGTCGGCGTTTGATTCTATTGTAGAGTTGTTTCTTGTTATTACACTTGTTACAAAAAAGTCTAATAAATCAGGAATTTTCTTGGGTTCACTTGGCCAGTAAGTAGGTTCTTCGTTAGTTAAGAAGTTATAGTTATTATTAGTCATTGCTCGTAGATTTCGGCCTTTTGTAGTGATAATTCTCGAGCCCCAGCTTGTGTGTTTAGTATTCCAGTCACCCCCTGCTATAAATCGGGTACACCTTCCCGCCGCACTATGGCCCTGGAGTCAACTCAGCCTCTAACAGAAATGAGTACCAGGAATTAAATAATTTTCCTGGGGAGTAAAGCTCGGCCGGCGCGTAAGGCTGACAACCTTACCGCCATCTTTGAGCCGTTTGTGTAGATAATGTGGGACCCTCAACGTTTCACAACCCTATGGGCCTTCACGGCCTGTTACAGGGATAGCTTTACTTTTTTTTTTTACTTGCCAAGCGATTGGAAGAAATCCTTGTATTCTTGTGTAGATATGCTGTGCCGTGGGGGACTGTATATAGCAGTGACTGTAGACTGTCATGTAGAGGCCTTAATTTCGACGGTGGTTTCTTGAATTTTACGTGTTTGAAATTTCGGTAATTCAGTGTGAGGGACAGATTTACGATTGATCATTATTGGGCCTCCATGGGCGGTGCCATTCGGGTGGGGAGTACTGTGGGTGATGTAGTGCGGGTTGTTGAATGTTGTCAGTTCGATGATAAGAGATAAGTAGGACATCAATCTTTTTTAAGCTTAAAAATGTTATTACCTCCTGCTTATGATTAAGCAGTCCGCTGGCGTTCCACGTGGCTATTCTGAGTATGCTCACGGATTTAACTGTCCTATGACAGTGGTTAATAAGTTTACGATCATTCTGTTCTGGCTTATTAATTGTGCAAACATGCTTTTAAATTCGTTTAAGAAAGTTGAGAATTGGTTTTCCATATTTGTTGATGTCTCGGTTTGGTTGTTTGATTTTACTGCTTGTGCGTATGTTTGTTGATGACACTGAGGAGTGGTAGCTTGCTGTATGTTTATCTTTCTGTGGATACGTTCCTCTTGATTGATTAGTTGTGATTGGATTGATTGGTGCCCTCTTGCGGTCCTATTTCTAGTTGTTACTAAGTCTTTGTACACAGTACAACCTTTGTAGTTTGCAGGGTGGTCTCCAGAACATAGGACACATTTAGCATACGTGCTTTTTCGTTTTTTGCATGTTTTTATGTCGTGCGACTGGCCACATTTTACGCAGTTGAATGGCATTGAGCAGTACGTTTTAGAGTGGCCGTAGGATTGATATCTCGTGCATTGGATTATATTACAGTTCTTCGGAGCCTCGACGGTTATTTTGGTGTTGTAAAGGAATTATTCTTTGAATATTTCTTTGTTGTTATGTTGAGGCTCAAGGTCTACAAAGAACAAAGATAATGGTTCCTTAGTTACTCTATTTTTAACGTTCGTTATGTTGCGAACTTTACGACCCGCCTTTTCTAATTCCCGTTTCGCCTCTCCAGTTGGGATGGAGTGGTGGAGGTGCCTTATGACAACTCTGTAGGCTCGTTACTCTTTAAGTTGGTATGTGTGGTGGATGGATGTTCTCTTCTTTTAAGTGTTTTATCAATTCTCTGTATGTATCTATTGTAAATGCGCTAACTCTGGCAGTTTCATCTGGGAGGGTTTTGGTGTAATATGCTTCTTGTCCTGTTGCATCAGAAAGGCTTTTTATCATTTCCTTGAAATTTCTGACTCCGTAGATGAATATCGGAGGTGGTTGTGGTGTCTTTGGTGGATTATTAGTTCCATTTGTTTCAATAGCATCGCTTTCGGTTGTGGTTGTAGGCGGGTTGTACCGGTTTTGTACTTTTCTTGGTGCGATTATGGGAGTACTGGGTTCTTCATTTTGTTTTTCTCTCTTACGTTTCTTGACTAGCTGCCACGAGTTAACCAAAATTCTGTATGCATACATATTTCGGCACTCAAAGTCTTGTCATATGTTTGGACCAAGGTAATCACCTAAAATGGAATCGCAATTTAACCCTTCATAGCGCACTGGTTACACCTGTAGCAACTCTGCAATCTGTTCACACAGTGTATTTAAGAGTGGCGTATGATTCTCAGAAAAATGGAAGGTTAGGCTAGAGAAGACGACCAGCAAATTACTGCTCTGCTATGAGTAGCCATAGAAAGTCCAGCTCTTCCTTTCGTTGAAGAGAAGTCCCATTTCAAAGAACATAAATACAGTGCCAGCAGTTAAGGAGGAAACTTCGCAACACCGCTGACCCGGCCCAAAATTCCTCACAGATTGCTGCTGTAACTGCTGATAGCAGAATGAGTCATTAGCGCTGATAAACGCGCGCCGTTATAGTTACAGCAGCCATCTGTGAGGAATAGAGGGCCCGGTCAACTGTGTTGCGAAGTTTCCTCCTTGAATGAAAGCCCTGAACGAATATAAATATGATTATAGACACCGACGGGGCCCGAAATAAAGAATGACTGTGCTGGTGAAGACCAACAGCAAATTACAGCTCTGCTCAGAATATACGGTGATTACCGTATTTACGCATGTATAGGCCGCACATTTTTTGCCAAAAATTCAAGAGGAAACCTGGGGTGCGGCTTATATTCGAAATCACACTTCATTTAAAAAAAAATATATTCATAATTAGTAATACAGAGTGTAATACTCCTGAAATAATATTCCAAGAAAATTATTTTTTCTATAATTTGTCTGAAAATTGTGCTGCGGCCTATACACGCGTAAATACGGTATTTCCCTAAACAGCACTAACATTTGGGTCTATAAAGCAGACAAAGTGTGTTTCCTGTCAGGTAGGAAGTGAATATTCAAATATTATTCGCGCTTCAAAGCATTAATGACCTCTGATCCTTCGTGCGTGCCACGCATCTACCCCCAACTCACACGGAAGAAAGGAAGGACTATTGTCAGATCATTTCAACTCAAAGCGTCGAAGTCACAAGCTTGAATTGTTTAGAGTACCTGCCAGTATGCCTAGAAGTATAATGTTCGCAAAAAAGACACGAACTGGCCAACACGTGACTGCCAGTCACTGGCGGTCAGCGCTAACAAGACTGTTGTCCAAGGCTGTTTCGAGGAGGACGACGGTGAATGCTGATCCGACGGATCATTAGATCGAGGCCGAGTACAGTAACGCTACAAAAGTTGCATATATCATGAAGCTAACTGCCCAATCAGTTCGTCTTTCTTAGGTCAGAATATTTTCACAACCAATTTGTTTTCGGACGTTTGGCGTTTATGCACTATGCTACAAACCGGCAAGTTGCGGGTTTGATTCCCGGAGAGGTCATTGGGTCTTCAATTGACCTAATCATTCCTTAAGATCCATGGTTTGAATATTTTAATTTTCATACCACTGCCTTACCGAAATTAATTTTTTTGCAATTAAACTTCTGCTTTGGTCGTTTACTTACTGACAGTCTCTCCCTACTTTCTGCAACCGCCATACAGTGGTCCGTATCACAGTAAGGTAAAATTGTCCCCGTGCTTAACTAATTAAGCACTATGCCATGAGTGGATGTACAGATTCACATTTTCTTGACCTCGGCACTAGCTGGAGGTGTGGTCAGCTTCAGTCCCCTGCCGCTTTACCCCCCAAGGAAAGAGCCCCCCCACCCACCCACCCATTGGATAGGAGGTTGGCTGGACCCCAGAGCCGGTCTGGACGAAGTGGGGAAGAGAAAATTCTTGACCCTACAGGGACTCGAACTCCGACCCCTCCGTCGTCCAGACCGTAGCCTGTCGCTATACCGACTACCCCACCACGACTCCCCGTATCACAGTTATCTCCCCTAAAAGCCTCAGCGTCGCCTATACTCGACTCTCGTCTACAACGTGGTACCAGTCTCAGTATATTAAGCCCAGCACATCCATATTCGACTGGAAGAGGACACGACGTTGGTGAGATGGTCAGAGCCGTTAGCGTGTTGAAACCCGCGTTCTAAGTTTGAATCTTATTTCTCGTTAGGCCCGTCACGTCCAATCCAGTCGAGTCTGACGTTCTTGGATTCAGCACGCGGTCAAACAAATGCATTTGTTATCGGGACTGATCATGCGTTTGCACACCGAACCAGTCCCGTCCAGTCATACAGCGTCAAGTCCGTGACTCAGCAGGTTGAATTTTTCTCCAGTCTTGGTCCGTCATTTGTCGTGCTGATACCGTCGATGTCGAACGACTTTGAGTATTCATCATGGATACAGAACGTCTTATTTTGTTGGTGCGCCATCGGCGGGAAATTTATGATCCACAAGAGGCAAAACACAGAGACCGCAATTTCATCAGCAGTTTGTGGAAGGAAATAGCCGAAGAACTAGCCACAGATGGTAAGTATTTTATTTTATTAATTTATTTTCTTGTTTCCAAGAGACTTAAAATAATTATATTATGACACAGTTGATTGCTGTGTCGTTGACACAAAATCTGAAATCACCAAACTTCAGACACTTTCAGATAACTGACAATTGTAGCTAATGGACAGATCTCCGATAGAAGAGCCCACAGACCTATGAGCCTGTTTTCTGGCTACCGCCTAAATGAAATAATGAAAAGACTTACATACAAAATGGTAAAATCATTTCTTTTTCAATTACTCGTATATGGTCCCCTTGAGGTAAGTAGTTTATTTCTTGTTTCTATCGCTTCTGTGTTTCATCATCTCGAGAAGTAGGCAGTCAGTTTATTTCTTGTCTCGATAGCTTCTGCTCCTCCCCTATGAGCTGGTGTTGGCCTCAAACCGATAACAGGGGGAACATTGGTTTGTTCTAAGAACTCTCTCCAAGTTTCTTTCTGTTTCTTTCTGCCGCTGCCGTGTATAATTATGCAATACAATGCACTTTTTATTGAAGCTTCAGCTAACTTTAAACTTGTTGACACAGAATGAGTAAACATTCCAAATTTTCTCACCAGAATGCCAAATGCACACTCTACAGTTCGCCGAGCTCTAGACGAGCGATAGTTAAAGAGTCGTTTTTCATTGTTGAGTTGTCTACGAGCATAGGGCCTCAGCAAATTCGTTCGCAAGAGAATTTATTGAGGGGGTAGAAGACGCAATTGGAGTGGTTAATCCAAGTAAACAAGAATTGTTGTTAAAATTTGTAGTCGCAAAGATTAAGGAGATGCGAAAGATAAATTGTTAGCGCGTGTCGAAAGGAACACTTGGAGACAAATTAAAGATATTCTAGGGGAAAATTACCTAGTAAAGAGGACATTAGAATATTATACGGGCTTGTTGTTCTCTTCAAAACAAGGACCGTCATAAACCGTAGCACAATGGGGAGCTAGGTTCGATCATTTAGCAATGGAATTACGGACAGAAGCCAGACATAGGCTCCTAGTGTTTGAGGAAAAGGATAGTGAACATTATGTTGAAGGTGGTTTGAAATTAATTGCAGAATTTTTTAAATGAACCTTCATTTCGGGATTAAAAGATGAACGCATCAGAGTTATAGTAAAAGCTAAAGGGGAGGATGATACCTTAGCTCAGATTATTGAAACAGCGATCCAAGTGCAAAGTGAATTAAAGTCTCAGAGACATAGAAATCCCCAACAGAACCCTCATTGGTATCAAAGAAACCTTCCCGTAAGACAAGAGAGAATAGGAAGAAGTCATCCTGGTGGGAGTTAGGAACCTTCTATAAAGCGAGAAGTTATGGTCGCTTCTGCGCTTAAGAATTGCTATAATTGCTTGAAACCAGGGCATATAGCAAGAAATTGTAATAATGCATCGCAATGTCCAAAGTGCGGCAAAAGAGGACATGTGATGGCACAGTGTTATCAGGGAAACCGGCCACGAGGTGGATCCGGCAGTCGGGGTTCACCTGCAGTGAAAGAGGCTGCACAGGAAGGGTGTGTTGCAAAGGTTCGCAACCCCTTGTAGTTTTAGGAACGTTGAGTCTGATGTCTGGGGTCATGCCCTCTACTAAAATTTATGGCACGGCAAGAGGTTGACCTGCTTCCACACACAAAAAAAATGTTATATCTACCCCTGCCATTTTCATAAATTAGTGGAGTCCTGGAGTGTTTCGTCTGGGACCTATCCTTCAACAACCGCTGGTGTAACTTGATCTGCGTGAGGGTTCATGTCTCGAGACATTGGGCTGCAAGCTTAGTTTAGATTAGGTTTTAAGAACAAGAGAGAAGTTGAAGGGGGCATTTTGTCTGGGTTGGGGCTAGGAGAAGGCTGGCCAGGCTTACGTCCGCCAGCGCTTGTATGTAATATACACACAGTCTCAATAAATCCTCTATAATCTGTAGTGAGTATTTGCTCTTTGTGGTTGGAATACACGCTCAGGCAGCCAACTGACAATCATCATCACTGAGTTATTACGCTACCGCTCGGCCAACGTAATTCAGTCGACCAGCCAACATCTTGGGTCACGAGAGAGGAGAGAAAAACCTGGTGTCAGGTGTGGGGATGCAAATCTGTGAAATGAAACAATTCTGCGTGTGTAGTTGCAAATCTGTGAAATGAAAGAATTCTGCGTGTAGTTGCAAATCTGTGAAATGAAAGAATTCTGCGTGTAGTTGCAAATCGGTGAAGTGAAAGAATTCTGCAGATTTTAACCGATACAGATAGAGGAAAAACCCTCTGAGCACGACCAGCAAGATGACCGGTAGCGACCAAGCGCGCTATCGACATTAGCAGAGTGGAGGACAGGCAACTGGTGTACGAGATTAAGAGAGTGGGCCATTCCCGAAGGAAGTCATCACCAGGACGATTTCCAACGCGAGGACGCCGGTTTACGACGCTTCCAAGAAGGCGTCTATCCGACGAAGGTGGTTTCCCATTGCTGTGCGGTACCAGGGCGATTCCAAGAACGGGACGTCATTCCAGGACGCGGGCAAATAGGTGCCTGTCCGGTGGAGGTACTGAGCTGTTGTAGACGTGACGCCGTTAGACTGGCCAATAGTCGGCATCCGAGTCTGCGTTGCCAGAGGGTGTGTCCAGCTTCGCTTGAGAGGCAAGCGAGCCGTGAAGACAACCATTGGAGGAGGGAGCAAGTTAGTGCACAAGGTAAGTCACTCTTGCTCACCTGTTCCTCCTGTCCACGTCTGTATATCTG
>NW_019725838.1:125428-126423 GCF_002891405.2 Cryptotermes secundus | reverse complement strand
TACTGCCAAGGTACTTGCCCAATATTGCTAACAAAATAATCAGCTAAGGTATCTCGAATTCTCTGCACATTTGCTCGACTTCCAACAGTGTCAATTTCCAATTCAGTGTCTTCAAATCCTACAACATTCAAAGTATCTTCCAACTGAAATCCATCGCGATCACGAACGAAGTTATGCAATACACGGCAGCCTCTAACAATGTCATCTTGAAAATCAACACTCGTCTCCAATGCTGGGGAAAATTTGTTACAGAGTATTACAGGCTAATGTCAATAAAATCCGTGTTCGCAGCATGAAGCCTCCCCAAAGACTGACTTGGCAATACGTGGAAGACGTGGAATATAGCGCTCGTGTGGCAACCTGCTTCACGTCCGCGGATTTCGACGGAAGAGTCGCGTCCGCTGTTTTCAGCGCTCGTGTGACATTAGCCTTAGGGCTCTCCTCGTATTACAGACGTTTCATTCACAACTACAGTAGAGTGGCAAAACCTCTGTATGAATTATTGAAGAAGGACGCGGTATACGAGTGGAAGGAACCACAGATGAACGCCTTCAAAACTCTGAAAGAGCTGTTGGTTACGGCTCCTATCTTACAATATCCGGATTTTTCGCGACCGTTTATTATTACCGCCGATGCTTCAGGCGACGCCGCCGGTTGTGTACTGAGCCAGGGAGAAATAGGAAAAGACCTCCCGATAGCATATGCTAGCAGGACGTTTAATAAGTCCGAAAGAAATTATAGCACAAGAGACCGAGAAATGGCCGCCATTATGTGGGCTGTAAAACAGTTTCGACCCTATGTACTAGGTAGACATTTCAACATTGTAACTGACCACAAGCCCCTTAAATGGGTGTTCCATGTTAAGGATCCTAGTTCACGTTTATTAAGATGGCGAATTAAACTTGAAGAGTATGACTTCACGATACATTACCGGTCAGGTAAAACAATATCGCATGCCGATTTCTTGTCTCGCATACACAAAGCAGATGCTAGTG
>NW_019725838.1:115035-122515 GCF_002891405.2 Cryptotermes secundus | reverse complement strand
AAAAAAAATATTTTCATAAATTAGTGGAGTCCTGGAGTGTTTCGTCTGAGACCTATCCTTCAACAACCGCTGGTGTAACTTGATCTGCGTGAGGGTTCATGTCTCGAGACATTGGGCTGCAAGCTTAGTTTAGATTACGTTTAAGAAGAAGAGAGAAGTTGAAGGGGGCATTTTGTCTGGGTTGGAGCTAGGAGAAGGCTGGCCAGGCTTACGTCCGCCAGCGCTTGTATGTAATATACACACAGTCTCAATAAATCCTCTATAATCTGTAGTGAGTATTTGCTCTTTGTGGTTGGAATACACGCTCAGGCAGCCAACTGACAATCATCATCACTGAGTTATTACGCTACCGTTCGGCCAACGTAATTCAGTCGACCAGCCAACATCTTGGGTCACGACAGGTGAACGCCCGAGATCCATCAGATGATAGTGGTGGCACCCCCACTCAAAAGGCTGATGAAGACCTGGGTTCTTCGGAGGATACTGGGTTTGTCGCAGAGAGTAAGCGGAGAAAAAATTGTGTAGATAGTAACTCTGCGATGGGAGGTATATCATTTCTGTAAAATGGTGTACGCTGTCATGCCAATCTTCGGAGGGGACGCCCAGAGATGGCATAACCCGTTTGAGCTCTATGTAACTTGCCCCAAGTTCACAGTGGAGGCGGGAACTGGCTTAATAGATACAGGCGCGCGGATTTCCTTAGTAAGAAGGAAAAGTTTAAAGTGACTGCCAAAAGAAAATACTGTCGAGACCTCCGTGACAATGCAAGAAATAACAGGAAGCTGTAGAAGTTTAACACAGGGCATTTACTTGGAAACTAATGAAAGTAAACCTTTTTTATTTTATATGGTGGATGAGCTACCACGTGGTGTTGATGTCATTTTAGGACATAAATGGTTAATGGAAAATGGTTATGTGATGACTCGTAATCCTGCTTTACCTCCTTTAAGCGAGGGTATTGTGAAAATTCCAACCAGAGAAAAAGGTGTCCGATTAATAGAGAAAGAAGAATTGTTACCTGGAGTTTATTGTGGTACTTCCTTAGGCGAATGCAATGGTGAATTTGTTTCCTCATTAATAGTAAACTTAACAGCCGAACCCATTATGACCTTACCCCTTACTTACTTACCCGAAGGTTCATCACCGTGTTTACAAGTGCCTTCCACTGTTCCCTATCCTGAGCCAGATCTATCCAATCCATAGCATCCCATCCTATCTCTCTAAGATCCATTCTAATATTGTCCACCCACCTACGCCTTGGTCTTCCCTTGGGTATCTTTCCTTCTGGCTTTCCCACCAATATCCTATACGCATTCCTTGTCTTCCCCATTCATGGCTACATGACCTGCCCACCTCATCCTCCTTGACTTGAGCATTCTAATTATACTTGGAGAAGAGTACAAGTTATGCAGTTTTCTCCAACCTCCTGTCACTTCATCCCTCTTCGGTCCAAATATTCTCCTCAACACCCTGTTCTCAATCACCCTCAGTCTATGTTCCTCCCTTAATGTCAGAGACCAAGTTTCACACCCATACAGAACCATAGGCAAAATTACAGTTTTGTATATTCTAATGACCTTACCCCTACTGAAATTAATTAAACCCCCATGTAAGTTTGAAAGGCTAAGCAAGGAACAGCTTTTTTCACAACAACGTTTGGACGAGTTGAACAAAAAATTAAGGTTGACACATATAAAGGAAGGCGAAGAAAGTATTAGAGAACTTTGTGAGGAATATGTTGACATTTTTAAATTACACGGTGATAAGCTAACAGCAACCACCGCTGCTATGCATCATATCCCTACTCCGCACTTCCCAAAAGGTCGAGCCATCATGTTAAAAAACTATAGATTAGCAGAAACACACAAAGAAGAAGTAAATAAACAAGTTAAAGAAATGTTAGAAGACGGTATTGTAGTTCCGAGTAAGAGTGAACCCTCTTATCGTAGTACCCAAAAAACTAGACGCGTCTGGTAAAAAGAAATGGCGCATTTGTGTTGATTTTCATAAATTGAATGATATCACTTTAGGGAATAGTTTTCCGCTTCCTAACATTCAAGAGATTCTCGATAACATATGAAAATCAAAATATTTTTCTGCATTAGACTGTGCATCAGGTTTTCATCAGATCTTAAACACACCTGAAGACAGGTGCAAAGCTGCTTTTAGCACACCCATCGGACATTTCGCATATGTTCGGATGCCATTCGGACTAAAAGCAGCACCGGCTACGTTCCAGAGAATGATGAATTGTATTTTGAGGGAATCTATAGGAAAAAGATGTTTAGTGTATATAGATGACGTCCTCGTCACTGGTAGGACACTAGAGGAACATCATAGAAAACTGAGAAAAGTTTTTGACCAATTCAGGAAGTACCATATTAAAATAGAGCCTGATAAATGTGAGTTTTTAAAACCAGAATTAGCATATCTTGGACATGTTATCACGGCAGAAGGAGTAAAGCCAGACCCAAAGAAAATCGAGGCCGTGGTTCAATTCCCGGTTCCTGAAAAGGAAAAAGATGTAAAGGCTTTCTTAGGATTAGTAGGTTATTACAGAAAATTTGTTAAACGTTTCAGTTCTTTAGCAAAGCCCCTTACAGATATGTTGAAGAAGGGAAAAGAATGGCAATGGACCGATTTAGAACAAGAAAGTTTTGAGATCTCAAAAGAAAAGCTAACTGAGTTTCCTATTTTACAATATCCTGATTTCAGCCAACCTTTTATTTTAAGCACTGATGCTAGTGGCTATGCATAGGTGCAGTTTTAAGCCAAGGGACCCCAGGAAAGGATCTACCGGTTGCTTATGCCAGTAGGACTTTCAATGGAGCAGAATTAAATTATAGTACTGTTGAAAAAAGAATGTTTAGCTATAGTCTGGGCATGTAAACATTTTAGACCGTACCTGTTATGAAAACCCTTTCAAATTTGGACTGATGATAAAGGATTAACGTGGATATTTAATGTAAAAGACCCCAGTTCGAGGCTCATAAGATGGTGTTTACTACTTGAGGAATACGAGTTTGAAATAAAGTATATACTAGGTAAACAAAATACCAATGCAGACAGTTTAAGCAGATATCCTGCCTGTACTCTTGAACAAACAGATTTAACAAAAGAACGTAAACTGAGAATTCTGAAAGAAATGCATTCTGATTTAGTGGGAGGACATCAAGGGATTTCACGAACACTAGAAAGAATTAAACTGTATATTACATGACCAAACATGCAGGAAGATGTTATCCAGTTCATCCGAAATTGCGAAGTGTGCCAAAGTGTAAAACAAGGTAAGGATTTAAGACTAAAATTAAGGATAACTGATACTCAACCGGAACCTTGGAAAAAGATCTATTTAGATATAGTAGGTCCTCTTCCTGCATCTGAAGGTCATAAATATATCCTACCTAGTCAGGACAATTTAATTAAGTATTTAAATGCCGTGCCTTTAAGGGGCCAAACTGCCTTGGGGTTAGTGAAAAGTTTCTCGAGAATGTTTTGTTAGTTTATGGGTTACCTCAAAGTATAGTGACTGATCAGGGTAGCAACTTCATGTCAGATATTTTAAAGCGCCTTTGCCAACCCACACTCTACAACAAAATATTCTCCCTGAGATATTGTTTGGAAGAAAGTGTAATCTTCCTGGTGAACTTAGTGAGAAGGGTACTTTGTATAATTATGACGATTTAATACACGTCATAAAACACAGGATGCAAGAAAGTCATCACATAGCTCAACAGGATTTACAGAAATTTAAAGAGAAACAGCAGGAGAGACTTCCTGAAAAGAATGTAGTAGCATTCCAAGTTAATGACCTAGTGCTTGTGCAAAATAAGCATAGGAGACATAAGTTAGATGCGCTATGGGAAGGGCCTATGAGATTAAAGAAGTGCAGTTACCCAATTTATTGATACAGCAAGTAGAAAATTTAGTAAACCCCTTTTGTTCACAGGAAAGACAAGATGAAAACAATTCGTCTGTGGACTGTCAGAATGAATGTCTTCCTTTGTTGTGAGTGCTTAAAGTCTGAACTTGTAGAAATTATAACATCTGAAAACTGATGTATCTCACCAACGAAAACAAGGGGTTATAGACTTTGTAGGTGATATTTCCAAGATTCTGTTTGGAACCTTGTCACAAGCAGATGCAAAAGAGTACGATTCACACACTAATCAGTTAGAACGCGATCAACAAGAGTTTTTATATATTTCTTCGGAACAGATGACAGTAATCAAATCTACTGTTAATTCAGTGAATTTGACAATGAGACATATAAATCAAAATGAAAAATTTTAAAGGACAGTTTAATCAAATTAGACAAAAAAAGTAAGTAACGCCACTCTTGAATTACAACAAGAAATAGAGCAAGTGACTACAACCAATATGCAAATTAAAACTATAGAACGAGGGTTAATGGAATGTCAGCATGGATATGAAATTTTAGTAATGCATTAATTCATGCAGAACAAGGAACGTTACATCCACAATTCGTAACTGCCGTCTCTGGAAGACGGTATGGTAAACTATCCACTGACTAGATGTTTTTACCCAAATCCTATACAGAAAGTTTGTAAAGAAGATATACCAATACTGTCGTATATACATGGAAATGATTGTGAATCCACTCTACTTCATCCCTCATCACAAAATATTTCCCCTACCTGTGAAGTTAAGAGTGTTAAGACTAACGAAGACCTATTGGATACCCTTATCCTTCAGTAATGAATGGTTCCTTGTAACCCCGAAACCTGAGAAACTTTCTGTTATTTGTGGTGATATCACAAACCAGGCAGAAATAAGACAAAAAGGTAAATTGACATTACAACAACAATGTAAAGCTTATACCACTTATGTACCTTGTATGCTATCAGTATAAGTACTGTAAATGTTTCCCAAGATTTTGTACCTACCCTTCCCTTTGACTTAAATTGTTTTCTAACCTTCGGAAAAACGAAAGACTTTGAAGAAATACCTTTGTCAGTACCTTTAAGTAATACGTGTATACTCGCATCTGCAGATGATCTAAGACTGGCCAGTCACAAGGTAAATGAGGTGGTACACATGATTAAGGAACAGAAAATGAAAGATTATTCGCAATGGTATATCAATGGCACTTCCTGGAGTGCAATTGTGAGTTTTATTGTATTTACTGTATTCTCATGTTGCTGCTGTTGTAAAAGTTGTCGTACATGTTGGTTTAAAATTTGGGACAAATGGACACCAAAAACTTGTTGGAAAGAAACTAATGAACGCCTATGTATTAACATAATATATGTGCAAGGTAAGCAGCCGAATATTCGCTATGGCAAAACAACACCCACCTCTCCGTCTCCATCACCCTCATACTCCGCTCGTGAACCCAATACTTTGACCCCAATGATAGAAGATTAAGAAACAAGATTACAACCTCCTGCAGTATCCCTTCGCCGTCCCTTATGTCCAAACGAAAGAAATTTCCGATAAAGAGAAGAAAAGTCTGGTTCAATATAATCAGACTTTTAAGAAGAGGATTATATATTGTAATATGTAAACCTTAGAGTACTTAAGAGTTTTGCTCATACTGTATACCATCTTAATGTGTAATTCTTTTGCTAGCCAAGAGGGTGCTTCATGAGTAGGGACCGGCTTTTAATGCAAATGATATTTCTTTCTTGCAACCAGGAAGTATGCTCGTTTGGATATATGTATGAATTACTTCATTTTTTAAATTTTGGACATGGTTTGATGGTGCATATAAATGCATATTTTGCCTGTTTTATGAATAAGCATAATATTTTCGAAGATCTCTATTTATACTGCATATTTCCTTTTTAAAATGTCTATCAGATTTATTTTTTAATTTTATGTACAAATTTTCAATCATGGTCATGTGTATACAATTCTTCTTTTCCGTATTAGAATATGTTGCATATTTGTCTCAACATTTCGTCATCATTCATGTTTCTGATGCAATACGCAGGACGGGACTTCCCCGATCCCTCTACTCGTAACTTTCCTCATCCGCGTACCATCAATGTGGCCGCGAAGAGATTAGTCGGAAGCGTTCGCATGTAGCCGCTATCAACGTAATACTGCTCAAATGATAAATAAAGACTTCGCTTATTTATTTCCGAAGTCTGCATGATGTTCGTTAAGCTTCTTCATTTCAAGCTGGAGGCCATTCACATTAGTGGTGACCAGTCTGCAGTTAAGTTTGTTTAGCTTTCTGTACTCATGCCGAAAGTGAAAGTAAGTCAGAAAACTAAATTACAGCTGTACCAGCGGGGGTTCGAGGGAGAGATGATAAGTACGGATAACGAAATTCTTTATTGCCGAGCATGTGAGAAAACAGTTAGTTGTGAAAAACGCTTTCAAATTCTTCAGCATTTGAACACTAATATACACAAAGAGAATATTAAAATAAATCCACGAAAAGTGCTCCTGTTCAAAAATTGCTTAGTGAATTTTCTAATAATAGTTTTTCATGGTTTTCCCTTGATTTATGCGAAGCCTTTCTAGCGGCAGATATTCCGCTGTGGAAACTAACCAATCCTATTCTGAGAAACTTCAAAGAGAAGTATACACAGTGCAAAGTGCCGGATGAATCTACTGTGCGCAAAAATTGCGTGAAGCAGTGTTACGATCTTACAACTGATAGCATTAGAGATAAGATTCAAGATAATTTTGTGTGGGTATCAATCGACGAAACACAAGATTGTGAGGGACTGTTTCATTGCAAATTGCATAGTTGGATCCCTTAAAAAGAATGTACAATCTACCCCATATCTTCTTGCGGTAGAGCTGTGAAACCACAAATAGCTCCGAAGTTTCCAAATTTTTATCAATTCCATGAATTTACTGTGGCCGAATGGTATTAAGTGTGAGCGCGTACTGCTCTTTGTGACTGATGCCACAAGTTATATGATGAAAGCCGGTACTGCTCTTAAAGTTATATTTCCAAATATGACACGTTTGACTTGCCTTGGCCATGGGTTTCACCGTGTTCGTGCAATTTTTCCGCTTGTTGACAAGTTTGTATCTTCTGTGAAGACGGTATTGTTAAAGCGCCACACAGAAAAGAAGCCTTTAAAGCAGTAGCACCGAGCGTTCCACTTCCGCCAGAACCAATTTAACGCGCTGGGGCACGTGGCTGTGTGCAGCGAGTTATTATACCGTACTTAGAAGCAGTTAGGAATATCGTGAATACATTTGATCCCAAAAGTGCAGCATCAATTCAAATTGACCAAGATATACTAAGAAACGCAAGAACTAGAAACTAATCTTTCCTATATATCTGCTCACTTCTCTCATCTTCCATCCGCCATTTCCTCACTGGAGGCAAGCAATAGCAATATTATTTTGTATCAGTCGTTAAGTGTGTTCAAAACCACTGTTGCCAAATTTAATTCGGTTCCTGGAAGAGTTAAAGTAGTAAAGGAAAAAGTACACAACATTCTTTAAAAGAATCCAGGATATGAACAAATTTGTGAAATTGAAGAAATTT